>NW_026126237.1:0-56846 GCF_943737965.1 Phodopus roborovskii | reverse complement strand
AAAATTTTCCCAATCGGAAGGACATGCCAATGAAAGTACAAGAAGCATACCAAACACCAGATAGACTGGACCAAACAATAAAGACACCTCGAAATATAATAATCAAAACACCTAAAATACAGAATAAATAAAGAATACTAAGAGCAGCTAAGGAAAAAGGCCAGGTAACAAACATATAGAGGCAGACCTTGAAAATTACACCTGAATTCTCCATGGAAACTCTCAAGGCCAGAAGGTCCCAGATAGATTCTACAAGGTACTAAGAGTCCACAGATACCAGGCCAGGCTACTATGTGCAACCAAACTCTCAATCACTATAGACAGATAAAAAAAAATATTTAATGACAAAGCCAGATTTCACAATGCATATCTACAAATCCAGCCTTACAGAAAGTTTTGGAAGGAAAACTCCAACCCAAGCAAATTAACTACTCTCACAAAGACACAGGCAATAGAACCCAAAAGGTAAAGCAGGGCAAACATATTCACAATACCACTGCCAACAACAATCTAAACCAAAAAAGGAATGGTCCTTACTTTCCCTCAACATTTATGGTCTTAACTCACCTATAAAAAGACACAGGCTAACAGAATGGATACGAAGACAGAATCCATCCTTCTGCTGCATACAAGAAACACATCTAAGCTCCAAAGATAGATATTACCTCAGGGTAAAGGGCTGGGAAAAGATCTTCCAATCAAATGGTCCCAAGAAGCAAGCAGGTGTGGCTATCCTAATATCTAACAAGTTAGGACTTCAAACCAAAATTAATCAAAAGAGATGAACACAGTCATTTCATCGCAGTAGAAATCCGTCAGCACATAGTCTCAATTCTGAGCATCTATGCCCAAAAAACAAAGACAACCACATTCGTAAAAGAGACACTACTCAAAATCAAAGCACACATAAAACCACACACGACTTATAGTGGGAGATTTCAACATGCGACTCTCACCACTAGACAGGACCACCAGTCAGAAAGTTAACAAAGAAACAAACGAACTATCAGAAGTTATGTCTCAACTGGGTTTAACAGACATCTATAGAACATTACATCCAAACACAAAGGAATATACCTTCTTCTCTGTCCCACAAGGAACCTTCTCTAAAATCGACCACAAGCTAGGTGACATAACAGACCTCAACAGATACAAAAAAAAAAAAAAAAAAAAAAAAAAAAATGGAATAATCCCCTGTATCTTACCAGACTGCCATTCTTTAAAGATGGAATTCAACAACAATACAAATCATAGAAACCCTACAAACTCATGGAAACTGAACAATGTGCAATTGTACCAACCATGACCAATAGGATTCATTCCTGGGTTGCAGGGATGTTTCAACATATGAAAATCTATTAACGTAATCCACCATTTAAACAAACTGAAAAAGAAAAACCACATGACAATCTCCCTAGATACTGAAAAAGCCTTTGACAAAATTCACCATCCTTTCATGATAAAGGTTTTGGAGAAAACAGGGATAACAAGAATATAACTAAACATAATAAGAGCATTATTCAGCAAACCAACAGCCAACATTAAACTGAATGGAGAGAAGCTTAAGGCGATTCCTCTAAAATCAGGGACATGAAAAGGCTGTCATCACTCTACATATCTCTTCAATATTTGCACTTGACGTTCTAGCTAAAGCAAGAAGACAACAAAAGGAGATCAAAGAGATACAAATTGCAAAAGGAAGAAGTCAAACTGTCTCTATTTGCAGATGATATGATAGTTTATATAAGAGACCCGATAAAATCTACCAGGGAACTCCTACAGCTGAAAAACACCTTCGGCAAACTAGGAGGATAAAAGATAAAGTAAAAAAAAAAAATCAATCAGTAGCCCCATTTCATTCAGACAACAAAGGGGTTGAGAAAAAAAATTAGAGAAATATCACCCTTTAAAATAACCACAAACACAATAAAGTATCTTGGGGTAATGCTTACAAAACAAGTGAAAGAACTTTGTGTCTTTAAAGAAAGAAATTAAAGAGGATACCAGAAAATGGAATGATCTCCCATGCTCTTGGTCAGGTAGGATAAACATAGTAAAAGTGGCAATCTTACCAAAAGCAGTCTACAGATTCAATGCAATCCCCATTAAAATCCCACCACAATTCTTCACCGACCTTGAAAGGACAATAATCAACTTTATATGGAAAAACAAAAGACCCAGGATAGCCAAAACAACCCTATATAATAAAAGAATGTCAGGAGGCATCGCCATTCCTGACTTTAAGTTCTACTACAGAGCTATAGTTCTGAAAACAGCCTGGTATTGGCATAAAAATAGACAGGTAGACCAATGGAATCAAATTGAAAATCCTGATATTAATCCACGCACCTATGAACACCTGATTTTCGACAAAACAGCTAAAATTATACAATGGGGCAAAGACAGCATCTTCAACAAATGGTGCTGGCACAATTGGATGAGGGTGTGTAGAAGACTGCAGATAGACCCATGTCTGTCACCATGCACAAAACTCAAGTCCAAATGGATCAAAGACCTCAACATCAATCCAGCCACATTGAACCTCTTAGAAGAGAAAGTAGGAGGTACCCTTAAACAAATTGGTATAGGAGACCACATCTTGAACATAACTCCAGGGGCACAGACACTGAAAGAAACAATTAATAAATGGGACCTCTTCAAACTTAGAAGCTTCTATAAGGCAAAGGACACAGTTGACAAGACCAAATGGCAGCCCACTGACTGGGAAAAGATTTTCACTAATCCTATATCCGACAAAGGGCTGATCTCCAAAATTCACAAAGAACTCAAGAAACTAGTCAACAAAACACCAAATAACCCTATTAAAAAATGGGGTACAAAACTGAAGAAAGAATTCTCAATGGAGGAAATCAAAAAGGCTGAAAGACACTTAATAAAATGCTCCACATCCTTAGCTATCAGGGAAATGCAAATCAAAACAACTTTGAGATACCATCTTACCCCTGCCAGAATGGCTAAAATTAGAAACACCAGTGATGACTTATGTTGGAGAGGATGTGGAGAAAGTGGAACACTCCTCCACTGCTGGTGGGAGTGCAAACTCATACAGCCATTTTGGAGATCAGTAGGGCGGTTCCTCAGGAAAATGGGAATTAGTTTAGCACAGGACCCGGCAATCCCCCTCTTAGGCATATACCCAAAGGATTCACATCCATGCAACAAAGCCATCTGTTCATCTATGTTCATAGCAGCACTATTTTTAATAGCAAGAACCTAGAAGCAACCTAGATGCCCCTCAATTGAAGAATGGTTAATGAAGATGTGGCATATCTACACAATGGAATACTACTCTGCCTAAAAAATAATGATATCTTAAATTTCGCAGGCAAGTGGATGCCACTTGAAGAAACCATCCTGAATGAGGTAACCCAGTCACAAAAAGAGGAACACAGAATGTACTCACTCATATATGGATTTTAGACCTAGAGCAAATAATCACCAGCTTATAATTCACATCACCATAGGAACTAGGATACAAGTTGTATTCTAAGAGATTCATATTAAGTCCCTCACAGAACTGGGAAGGGACAAGTCCCCCCAGAGCTCAGGTGAAGTGGGGGAGGACAGCGAATGGAGAGAGAAGTAGGAGAAAATGAGGGGGATGAGAGGAAGGCATGTGCGACCAGAGGATTGAGCCTGGTTAGGAATGGAAGATAGGAAAGAGAGACAGAGACAGAGACAGAGAGAGAGAACATAAAAGAGGGAGCCAATATTGGTTTGAAGATAAAGTTGAACACAAAGAAAGGTCAAGAGAACTTCAAGACTGCTCCCAACTAACAATCTCAGCTTCCGTGGAAAGGGTATCATGAATGCCCTTCCCGGAGAGTGAGATCAACAACTAATTTCTCCATGGAGCCCTCAACTAATGCCTGTTGAAAATAGGAACAAACACCCATACATAAACACTGAGTCGAACTAGAACCCAGAAGCAAATAGAGAGGACAAGACTATGCGGTAGAAGCACATAGAGACAGCTTACCTGAACAAGGAGGAGCTAAGGGCCACTAGACTGATAGCTGGGAAGCCAGCAGGGGACTGACTTGGGCCCCCCTGAATATGGGTCTCAGCCAGAAGGTCTGAGCAGTCTAAGAGACCTCAGACAGTGGAGCCAGGATGTATCCCTGGTGCACAAAAGGACTTTGCAAACATATCCCCCATGGAGGGATAACTGCCTTATTCTAGAGACAGGAGAGAAGCCCTAGTCCCTACTTCACAGGACCTGTCACATCTACATGACCCCAACTGGATGGCATTCCCCAACATATGGAATTGTGGTGGGGGGTTGGGAGGGGAGGGTGTTTAGAGTGCATGTGAGAGGGCAGAGTGGGTAAAAGGAGAGGAAGGAGGGAAGGAGGGCTGTGGGGGGGAGGGAGGGAGAGGGAACTGGGATCGACATTTAAAATAATATATTAAAAAAATGCTTTGACTCCAAAATTTAACTTGAAGAACAAGTTACTGGGGAAAAGGATTTCTATTTTTGTTTCCACAGAAAATGAAAAGATGTGGATTCCTTCCAGACTAATGTGGTTTCATCACGCCAGAGCGCCTGAAACAGAGTACAAGCTGATCCTACATTCAAAACAGCTGGACAAAACAACCCTACAGACTACAGCTAGGATATCTGAATCTTCTTCGAATCCCCCAAGACAGCGCCCCTTACCAGCAGGAATTATTAGAAAAAAAGAAAGAACAAAAAAAAAAAATACAAATAAAAATTTTATTTTTTTTTTTAATATTTTTTTTTTAAATAAAATAAAATAAAAAAAATAATTAAAAAAAAAATAAAAAAAATAAAATTGGGATAAAAATAAAGGATAAAAAAAGGTCCAGATAAAAATAAAAAGCCAAATATTTTTTATAAGAGAGAAATATACAACAAAACAAAAAGACACCAAGCCAAAAAACCCCCACCCCTCCTCCCTCTGCCCCCCGCCCCCGCAGCAATTTCCCTTCCTCTCTCTCCCCTCCCCTTCCCCACCCCCTTCCCCCCCCCCCCCCCCCCCCCACACGGGGCGGGCCGGTGCCACAGAAGGACTATCTCACTACAGTACAAAACTGAATAAAGAACTCTCAATAAAGGAAATCAAAAAGGCTGAAAGAGACTTAAGAAAGTGCTCAACATCCTTAGCTATCAGGGAAATGCAAATCAAAACAACTTTGACATATCACCTTACTCCTGCCAGAATGGCTAAAATTAGAAACATCAATGACAACTTATGCTGGAGAGGATGTGGAGAAAGGGGAACACTCCTCCACTGCTGGTAGGAGTGAAAACTGGTACAGCCATTTTGGAGATCAGTATGTCGGTTCCTCAAGAAAATGGGAATCAGTCTACCACTGGATCCAGCAATCTGCCTCTTAGGCATATCCCAAATAATCCACATCCATGTAACAAAAATCTGTGCTCAATTATGTTCATAGCAGCATTATTTGTAATAGCAAGAAACTGGAAGCATCCTAGATGATGCTCAACTGAAGAATGGATAAAGAGTAGGGGGGGAGAGGAGAGGAGAGGGTGGTCTGGGTGCATGTGATGGGGGGAAAGAGGGAAAGAGGGAGGAAGGGAGGGAGAGGGAACAGTGATCTATATGTAAAATAAAATAAATTTTTCATCTCCCAAATTAATGTCAAGTATCAAATAGGCAAAAACATTTAAATTTATTTTGTGGCCAGGTGAACTTAGGAACATATATTTATTATACCTCCTGTTTGATGGGAGATGTCATTCTGTAAATATGTTTCTCATACTGGTTAATGAATAAAGCACTGTTGGCCAATAGGAAAGCGAGAGAGGAGGGACTAGGAGACAAGGAGGTAAGAGGAAGTAGTAAGGAGGAATCAAGATGGAGAGTCTGGAGAGAGCAGGACACCAGCTGGCCCTCCGGTGGTAAGATGATACCACACAGAAATACATAGATTAACAGAAATGGGCTAATACTTAAGACAGAGCTAGCCGATAAGAAACAAGTAACTGGCCAACAGCATTGTATCAAATACAGAGTCTCAGTGTGTTAATTGGGGGTGGTGCAGTGGGACAAGACCAGTGGCGGAGGAAAAAAAACCTCCTCGTTATACCTGTTGAAATAGAGAAAAGATTTAAACTTAAAAAAATTTACAGAGATATTGAAATAGAGAATAAATTTAATGTGAAAATTTCTTTGTATTTAATAACAGTGCCATGGTAAGCAGTACTAGATTAATTATAGACTCGTTATATTAAAAATTTACAAACAAGAGGGAGTCAACTACTGAGTTTGTTATGGACAACTAAGGCCCAATGCAATTGTGGATTCTCTCAGAATCAAGGCCGAATTATGATTTTTGAAGGAGAGATACTGAAGCACTTCCATGTCAACTGCCATCCTAAAAGAAGTTGACACTCTACATCTCTGGGTGGAATAAGAAATCTATCTCAGCTTCAAAGAAGACCTAAACCAGGATAGCTGAGAAATTTTGAGGATCATTTAGTTAGGAAGTGTCTGTACACTGAAGTCAAAGAAATGTGACACAGAGTACAGAACAGCATATTCTCATATTCTACAACATCCTCCATGTTTGCTTCTGCCCAAACAAACTCTTCAAAATGGTATCCACCTCTGTAACTAGCTCTATAAGATGAAAGCTACATGCAATCTCCAATGAAAACATTAACAAAAAAAGGGAGTTATCAGAATTTGTTGTATTGTCCTTGGTACCACTAGACATGAAATGGTATTGCAAATTATGTTCATCATGTCAGTCATCTACCATGTCTTCCTCATTTCTGTTATCCTCAGTCAGAAGTTCAACTTGTGCAAACAAATGGTTTAGTAAAGAAGTAATTCTATAATTTATTAAAGTATACATTTTTACTTTACTTTTTTGATTTTTTATTTTACATCTGCAGTTTCCCCTCCCTTTTCTCCCAGTTTCTCAACACTACCTTCCCTTGGGCTCCCTCATCCTCTGCTTCTCAGTTTCTATTCAGAGAAATGCAAGCTTCATATGAATATAACAAAACATGGTATATCACTTTGCAGTGATACTAAGCACCTCCCCTTGAATTAAGTCTAGGCAAAGCAACCCAGTACAGGGTGTAGGGTCCCACATGCCAGCAAAGGATTCAGAGGCAGCCTAGGCTCCCACTGTTAGGAATCCCATAAGACCAAGCTATACAATTGGTTCTATTCTAGGTTTCTGGTTGGCCACCCCCCACAATCTCTGCACCATGATTACCCCCATCTCATACCATAGACAAGCCAGACTGTAGGTCGAAAGTTGTGTGGCTGTGTTGGTATCCAAATCCCTATACTTGAACTCTTTGATATTCACAGTTGATGTACAGTACAGGCTGTGCTATTGCTTGGAATCTTAGCTGTAGTCATCCTTGTAGATGCCTGTGAGTTTCCCTTGAAATGGCTTTCTATATCACCTCCAAATCCCTTACCCTTTCCGGTCATCTCTTAGTACTCTTCTCCTCCATCCTTCTGCCACCTGATCCCTCATGTTCCCATCTCCACCTGCACCCTGTTTACCCACAAATTATCTCCCAGGGAGATCCAAACATCCTCTCACCCTTGAACCCTCCATGTTACCTAGATTCTCTAGGATTGTGTGTTGTAGCATGACAAATTATTATTTACAGCTAATATCCACGTATAAGTGATTAAATACTGTATCTGTCTGTCTGGGTCTGTTTTACCTCACTCAAGTTGAATTTTTCTAGTTTCATCTGTTTGCCTGCAAAGTTCATGATGTTATTGTTTTTAGATTTTTTAATTTTATTTTATTAACATTTTTTTCATTTATTTCAGTTTCTTCTTCCCTCTTCTCCTCACATTTCCCATAGTCTCTCCTTCTTCATCTCCATTCAGAAAGGGGCAGGCCTCCAATGGGTTTGAACAAAGCACAGAATGTAACGTTGAGGTAATATTCAGCTCCTACCCTGCATCAAAGCTAGGCAAAGTAATCCATCATGGGGAACAAGTTCCCACTGCCACCTAATTCCAGTTACAGATCCTGATCTCACTGCTAAGAGTTGCAAACAGATCAAACTACAGGACTGTCACACATATGCAGAGGGCCTAGGTCAGTACCATGAAGGCTCCTTACCTACTGGTCCTAAGTCCATTTGCTCCCATGAGCTCAGGTTAGTTGTCTCTACAGGTTTCCACATGATCACCTTGACCACCTGGCTCCTACAATCCCTCTTTCCTTTCTACAAGAGGACACCCAGAGTTCCACCCAGTGCTTGGTTGTGGATCTCTGCATCTGTTTCCATCAGTTACTGGATAAAAGCTCTCTGATGACAGTTAGGACAGTCAATCTGATCAATAGATGGCCAGTTCAGACACCCTCTCCAATATTTCTAGGAGTCTCAGCTGGGGTCATCCTTGCAAATTCTTAGGAGTTTCCCTAATGTCATTTGTTTTTAACAATTGAGTAATATTCTATTATAAAAATGTACCACAATTTCTTTATCTATTCTTAATTTGAGGGGCATCTGGGATTTTTCCTGATTCTGGCTATTACAAATAAATCTGCTAAAAAACATAGTTGAGCAAGTGTCCTGAAGGTATGATTGAGCATCCCTTGGGTATGTGCCCAAGAGTAGTATAGCTGGGTCTTGGGGTAGATAAATTCCCATTTTTCTGAGAAACTGCTGTGTTGATTTGCAAAGTGGCTGTACAAATTTGCATTTGCTCCAGCAACAGAGGAGTGTTCCTCTTGTTCAACATCCTCTCTAGAATGAGCTGTTGCTTGTTGTTTTGATCTTAGCCATTTGGACTTGTTTAAGATGGAATATCAGAGTCGTATTGATTTTCATTTCCTTGATAGCTAAGAATGTTGAACATTTCTGAAGGGTTTCTTGGACATTTGAGATTCTTCTGTTCCAAATTCTGTTTAAATCAGTACTCCATTTTGTTAAAAGAAATTTTTATTTAAATTAAAAAAAATCTTATTTTGCATGTCAATCCATTCCCTCTCCCTCTCATCCTCCCATGCCCTGCACCAACTCCTATCCCACCCCACTATTACTCTTTAGAGAGGGTGAGGCCTCCAATGAGGGATAATCAAAGTTTGACACATCATTTGGGGCAGGAACTAGGTCCTCCTCCTTGTATCTAGGCAAATCAAAACAACTCTGAGTTACTATCTTACTCCTGCTAGAGTGGATAAAAGTCAAATACACCAAAGACAGTTGGTGCTGGAAAGGATGTGGAGAAAGAGAAACTCCTCCAATGCTGTTGGAGTCCAAACATGTTAGAAAAAAACTATGTTCAGAAAATAAATCAATATGAAGTGTGGAAAAACTGGGGTACTCTAATCCTATAATGGCTCCCCCTTTTATGGTATCTCTTCTTGCTCTCCTCTATTCTTCCCCCAACTCAATCTTCCTGCTCCCTGGTGTCCTCCTTTCCTCTCCTTTTCTCCCCTTCTCTTTCTCTTGAATCCCTCTACCCTTCACCTTGCTCCCAGTTTGCTCAGGATATCCTGTCTCTTTCACTTTCTCCAGGGGACCATATATGGCTCTCTTAGGGTTCTCCTTGTTTTCCAGCTTCTCCAGCGATGTGTAATATAGGCTGGTGATCCTTTGCTCTATGTCCAAAAATCTGTATATGAGTGAATATATATATATCGTATTTTTCTTCTTGTGACTGGGTTATCATCACTCAGTATGGTTTCTTCCATTTTTATCCATTTGCCTGTGAATTTCAAGATTCCATTTTTTTTCTGCTGAGTAGTTCTCCATTGTGTAAATGTACCACATTTTATCTATTCATTCTTCAGTTGAGAGGCATTTAGTTTGCTTCCAGGTTCTGGCTATTACAAACAATGTTGTTATGAACATAGTTGAACATATGTGCTTGTCCCATGAATGTGCATCTTTTGGTTTTTGTCTAAAAGTGGAATTGCTGGATCTTGTGGTGGACTGATTCCCATTTTCCTGAGGAACCACAATAATGATTTGTGAAGTAGCTGTACAAGTTTGCACTCCCACCAGCAGTGGAGGAGTGTTCTCCTTTCTCCACATCCTCTCCAACATGAATTGTCTTTGGTATTTTTTATTTTAGCCATTTTTTATAGGAGTAAAATGATATCTCAGAGTTGTTTTGATTTGCATTTCCCTGATGGGTAAGGATGTTGAACACTTTCGTAAGTGTTTTTCAGGAATTTTGGATTCCTCTATCGAAAATTCTCTATTTAGTTCTGTACCCCACTTTTAATTGGATTATTTGGTGTTTTGGTGATTACCTTCTTGAGTTCTTTGTATATTTTGGAGATCAACTCTCTGTTAGGTGAGTTGGTGAAGAAATTTTCCCAGTCTGTGGGCTTCTGTTTTGTCTTGTTGACTTTGTAGTTTGCCTTACAGAAGCTTCTCATTTTCAGGAGGTCGCATTTATTAATTGTCGATATCAATGTCTATGCTACTGGTGTTAAGAACAGCAAACAGTCTCCTGTACCAATTCATTCAAGGGTACCTCCCACTTTCTCCTCTAAGAGGTTCAGAGTGGCTGGATTTATGACAAGGTCTTTAATCCATTTGGACTTAAATTTTGTGCATGGAGATAGATATGGATCTGTCTAGAGTTTTCTACATGCCAGCATCCAGTTATGCCAGCACAATTTGCTGAAGATACTTTCTTTTTTCCATTGTATCATTTTAGCTTCTTTGTTAAAAATCATGTGTTCATAGGGGTATGGGTTAATATCAGGGTTTTCTATTTGATTCCATTGGTCTTCCTCTCTTATTTTTGTGCCAGTACCAAGCAGATTTCAGGACTATAGCTCTGTAATAGAGCTTGAAGTCAGGGATGGCGATGCCTCTGGATGTTCCTTTTTATACAGGGTTGTTTTGGGTATCTTGGTATTTTGTTTTTTCCATATGAAGTTGAGTATTATTCTTTCAAGTTCCATGAAGAACTGTTCTTGTATTTTCTAGGGATTGCACCGAATCTGTACATTGCTTTTGGCAAGATTGTCATTTTTACTATGTTGATCCTACCTATCTAATAGTGTGAGAGATCTATCCATTTTGTTGTTGTTGTTGTTTTTTGATATCTTCTTCAATTTATTTCTTTAAAAACTAGAAGTTCTTACTATACAGGTCTTTTACTTGTTTGGTAAGATTTACCCCAAAGTATTTTATGTTGTTTTCAGCTATTGGAAAGGGTGATGCTTCTCTGATTTCTTTCTCAGTCCATTTATCATCTGTATATAGTAGGGCTACTGATTTTTTTTTAATTAAGCTTGTATCCTGCCACTTTGCTGAAGGTGTTTATCATCTGTAGGTGTTCTTTGATAGAGTTTTTTGGGTCACTTAAGTGCAAATAGTGCATATGTAAATAGTGAAAGCTTGAATTCTTCCTTTCCAATTTGTATCCCCTTGATCTCCTTTTGTTGTATTATTGCTATATCTACAACTATAAGCATAATATTGAAGAGATATGGACAGAGTGGGCAGCCATGTTTTGTTACTAATTGTAGAGGAATCTCTTTGAGTTTCTCTGCATTTAGTTTGATGTTGGCTATTGGTTTGCTATATTACAGTTAGGTATGTTCCTGTTATTCTTGATCTCTCCAAGATCTTTATCATGAAGGGGAGCTGGATTTTGTAAAAGGCTTTTTCAGTATCTAGTGGTTTTTGGATCGTGGGGTTTTCCTTTTTCAGTTTGTTTATATGACAGCTTAAATTGATAAATTTTCATGTGTTCAATCATCCTTGCGTCCCTGGTATGAAACCTACTTGATCATGGTGGTTGTTTTCTCTGATGTGTTCTTGAATTTGATTTGCCAGTATTTTGTTGAGTATTTTTGCATCAATGTTCATGAAGGATATTGGTGTGTAGTTCTCTTTCTTGGTTGTGTCTTTGTGTGGCTTGGACACCAAGGTAGTTGTAGCCTTGTAAAAAGAGTTTGGCAATGACCCTTCCAGGTCTATTGTGGAACAATTGAGGAATATTGGTATTGATTTCTGGGAGAGCCAACTCTATGTTTTCTTTTGCGAACTCTTTGTTACATTGATTCTTGGCATTGATTTCTTTGTTTCTTCTTTATTGGTTTCAGCCATCAATTTGATTATCTCCTGGCATCTACTCCTCCAGTTTGAGTTTGCTTCATTTTGTTTTAAACCTTTCAGTTGTTCATTTAATTCTCTTCTGTGACTATTCTCCAGTTTCTTCATGTAGGCACTTAGTGCCATGAATTTTCCTCTTAGTACTGCTTTCAAAGTGTCCCATAAGTTTGGGTGTGTTGTGTCTTCATTCTCATTGAATTCTAGGAAGCCTTTAATTTCTTCCTTTATTTCTTCCTTGACCCAGGAATGGCACAATTGCACATTGTTCAATTTCCATCAATTTGCGGAGCTTCTACAATTTGTATTGTTGTTGAATTCTAACTTTAAATCATGGTTATTCCAATGGTTTTGTTTCTGTTGAGGCTTGCTATGTTGCTGAGTATGTGGTTGATTTTAGGGAAAGTCTATTCTTTTATTTTTGAATGGAATGTTCTATAGATGTCTGTTAAACCCATTTGGATCACAACTTCTGTTAGTTATTTTGTTTCTTTGTTAAGTTTCTGTCTGGTGGTCCTGTCTAGTGGTGAGATTGGGATGTTGAAGTCTCCTACTATAAGTGTGTGAGGTTTTATGTGAAATTTGAGTTTTAGTGATGTTTCTTTTATGAATGAGGGTGATATTGTACCTGGGCATAGATGTTCAGAATTGAGACTTCATCCTGATGGATTTTTCCTGTGTGATGAATATGAAATGGCCTTTTTTATCTCTTTTGATTGATTTAAGTTTAAAGTCTAGTTTGTTAGGTATTAGGATAGCTACATCTGCTTTTTTTTCTTCATTCCATTTGAATGGAAAATCTTTTCCCAACCCTTTATTCTGAGGTAACATCTGTCTTTGAAGTTGAAGTGTGTTTCTTGTATGCAGCAGAAGGAAGGATTCTGTCTTCATATCCATTCTGTTAACATGTGTCTTTTTATGGCCGAGTAAGACTATTAATGTTGAGGGAAATTAAGGACCATTGATTGCTAATTCTTATTTATTTTGTATTTGGTGATGGTGGTGGTGGTATTATGTGTGGATTTACCATGATTTTTCTTTTGTCTTTTGGTAAAGTGGGATATTTTATTGCTTATGTATTTGATAGTTAACTTCCTTAGGATGGAGTTTTCCTTCCAGTATTTTCTGTAGGGATTGTTTAGTGGATATGTATTTGTTTTAATCTGGTTTTGTCATGGAACATCTTGTTTTCTCCATCTACAGTGATTGAAAACTTTGCTGAGTATCATAATCTGGGATGGCATCTGTGGTCTCTTACTGTTGGTAGAGTATCTCTCCAGGACCTTCTGGTTTTCAGAGTTTCCATGAGTAAGTCACTTGTAATTCTGATAGGTTTACCTTTATATATTACTTGGCCTTTTCCTTTGCTGCTCTTAACATTCTTTCTTTATTCTGTAAGTTTGGTGTTTTCTTTATTATGTGGTAAGGGGACATTTTGTGGCCCACTCTACTGTTCTGTAAGATTCTTGTGCTTTTATTGTCATATCTTTCTTTAGGATGAGAAAGTTTTTTCTATAATTTTGTTGAATATATTTTCTGTACTTTTGAGTTGGGGCTCTTCACCTTCTTCTATACCTATTATTCTTAGGTTTGGCCTTTCCACAGTGTCCCATATTTCCTGGATATTTTGTGTTAAGGATTTGTTGGACTTAAGATTTTCTTTGGTCAATGAATCTGTTTCTCCTAATATATTTTCAACACCTGGGATTGTCTCTTCCATAGCTTATATCCTGTTGGTTATCCTTGCATCTGTAGTTCCCGATCATTTACCCAGCTTTTCTATTTCCACCATTCCCTCAAACTGTGTTTTGATTTTGGTCGTTGTTATTGATGTTGTTTTAATGTCTCTATTTCAGCTTTCATACCTTGTAGTGGTTTAATTGTTTCTTGCAATTTTTGGCTTGTCTTTCCTTACATTTCTTTAAAGATTTTTTTTAATTTCTTCTTTTAGGGTCTCTATCATCTTCACCTGTGTTGTGATGTTCAGGTCTTGCTGGGATAGAGTCCCTATTCTCTGGTGGAGTAATGTTGTTTTTTCTGTTGTTAAATGTGTTCTTATATTGTTGTCTTCATACCCCTTCTTCCAGTGGGTGCAGGTGGGGTCTCTTCCTCTCCTGGTGGGTAGGAGCCCAAGGTTCTCTTCAGATGGGTGCAGGCAGGTCTGAGAGTCTCCCTGTCCTGGTGGTTTGAGGCAGTGCTAGCACTGCCATGTCATCAGACTCTGGATGGCTTGATCTATTGGAAGCAAGTTGACCTGCCTTCACCTGCCATGCCAGGAGATCCCAAAGAAGGCAAGCAGATATTGTGATTGAGATAGGGGCCCAGGATCACTTCTTCCCTGAGCAGTGGGTGGGTTCTAGCATAGTTATGCCAGCAGACTCTGGATTGCCTGATCCACCAGGAGTGAGTAGACCTGTAAAAGTAAGAGTACCCCGTTTTTAAATTAATTATTTTGTTTATTGGAATCTGGTTTCTTAAGTTCTTTGTGTATTTTGGAAATCAGCCCTCTATTGGATATGGGGTTGGTAATGATCTTTTCCCATTCTGTGGGCTGCCATTTTGTCCTATAGACAATGTACTTTGTCTTACAGAAGCTTTTTGAAATTAAAGTATTGCTATTTGAAGATGAAATAATAGTATTCATAAGTGACCCAAAAATTCTACCAGAGTATTCCTATAGCTGATAAGTACCTTTAGTGAAATTGCTTGATACAAATTAACTAAAAAAAAAGTCAATAGTTTTCCTATAATCAAATGATAAACTGGCAGATAAAGGAATCAGGGCAACAACACCCTTCTCAATAGCCAGAAATAATGTAAAATATCTTGGGGTAAGTGTAACCACGCAAGCGAAAGACCTGTATGACAAGAACTTTAATCTTTGAAGAAAGAAATTGGAGAAGATATCAGAAAATGGAAAGATCCCCAGTGCTCATGGATTGGTAGGTTTAACATAGTAAAAATGGCCATCTTAAGAAAAGCAAGCTACAGATTCAACAAAATCCCTATTATAATCCCAACACAATTCATTATGGAACTTCAAAGAACAATGTCATATGGAAAAAGCTCTTGCTAGAACTTCAAGTGCTATATTGAATAGATAGAGAGAGAATCTTGTCTTCTCCCTGAATTTAGTGGACTTATTTCTTTCTACTTAATTTGATGTTGGCTGTCAACATGCTGTATATTACCATTATTATATTTAGGTATGTCCCTTGCATCACTTATCTCTCCAAGACTTTTTATCATGAAGATGTGTTGGATTTTGTCAGCATGTAATGAGACGATTGTGTGTGTGTGTGTGTGTGTGTGTTTTATTAAAAATATGTATACAGTGGGATACATTAACAGATTTTCATATGTTGAACCACCCCTGCAAATCTGGGATGTAGCCTCCTTGATCATCGTGGATCATCTTTTTAACGTGTTCTTGGGTTCATTTTGCAAATATTACATTGAATAGTTTTGTATCTACGCTCATGAGGGAAATTGGTCTTTAATTCCCTTTCTTTGTTGAGTCTTTGTGTGGCTTGGATATCAGGGTGACTATGGCCACATTAAAAAAATATTGGGCAATGATTCTTTTATTTCTATTTTGTGAAATAATTTGAAGAGTATTGGTATCAGTGCTTCTTTGAAAGTCTGATAGAATTCTGCACTAAAACCATCTGGCCCTAGGCTTTTTTATTTTATTTTATTTTATTTTTGGCTTAGAAACTTTTATTGACTGCTTCTGTTTTATTAGAGGTTATGGGTCTATTTATATTGTTTATCCAATCTTGATTTTATCTTGGTAAGTGGAATCTATCAAGAAAAATTTCCATTTCTTTTGTTTTTGGAGTATTGGAGAGTACAGGTTACTTTGGATAAGGGTTTATCTATCTTGTTAACTTTCTCAAATTCCAATTCTTTAAGTGATTCTTTGTATTGTTCTCTATGTTTATATTTTATTGATTTCATCCCTGAATTTGGTTATTGCCTGCCATCTGTTCCTCCTGGTTGTGTCTGGTTCTTCTTGTTCTAGAGCTTCCAGATGTGCTGTTAAGTTGCTAGTATAAGATCTCTCTAAATTCTTCATGAAGGCATTTAGTACTATGAACTCTCTTATGGGTACTGCTTTCATTATGTCCCATAAGTTTTGATATGTTGTACATTCATTGTCATTGAATTCTGGGAAGTCTTTCATTTCTTTTTTATTTCTTTCTTTACCCAGTGGTAATTTAGTAGAGAGATGTTTAGTTTCTATGAGTTTATAAGCTTTCTGCAGTTTCTATTGTTATCAGACTCCAGCTTTACTCTATGGTTATCTGATAGGATGCAGGAAGTTATTTCCATTTTCTTATATCTGTTGAGACTTGATTTGTGACAGAGTCAATTTTGGATAATATTCCGTGTGGTGTTCATAAAAAGTATATTGTTTTGTGTTTGGGTGAAATGTTCTGTAGATATCTGTTAGGTCCATTTAGGTCATAATTTCTCTGTTTGGTTTTTGTTCAGATAATATGTTCATTGGTGTGAATGGGGAATTGAAGTCTCTTACTATCCATGTGTGAGGGTAATGAGTGATTCAAACTTTAATAGTGTTTCCTCTACAAACATGGGTGCCCTTGTGTTTGGTTCCAAGAATTGTCCAGGCCCTTCTGGGTTTAGAGTCTCCAACCTGAGTGTAATTCTAATAGGTCTGCATTTTTGTGTTACTTGGCCTTTCTTTCTTGCAGCATTTGGTATTCTTTATTTGTTCTGTGTATTTAGTGTTTTGATTATTACATGATTAGGCCTCTGTCATTTCTTGTCCAATCTACTTAATGATGTGTAAGCTTCTTGTACCATTATAGGCATGTCCTTCTGTAAATTAGGACAATTTTCTTTTATGGTTTTGTTAAAAAATATTTTCTGAGACTTTGATCTTGGATTCATCTCTATTCATTTATTATTAGGCTTTATCTTCCCATACTATCCTGGATTTTTTGGATGTTTTATGTCAGGAAAGTTTTTAGACTAAGCATTTTCTTTGACTGGTATAGATATTTCTCCTATCTTGTCTTCAAAACTAGACAAGTGTTTCATCTCCTATATTTTTTGTAATGCTTTCATGTGTAGTTTCTGTTCAGTTATGTAGATATTTCATTTCCATAATTACCCAAATTTGTTTTTTTTTTTTTTTTTTTGCTTCTATTTCTATTTTCAAGCCTTGAACAATTTTGTTCATTTCTATCAGGTGCTTGTCTCTTGACAATCTTTAGGAGATTTATTAATTTTCTTCAAAATTTTTGTCTTTTCCTCAATTTCGTTAAGGGATTTATTTATTTCCTTTTTAAGTGCCTCAACATCATAAAGTTGGTTTTAAGGTCATTTCCTTGTGCTTCAGCTATGTTGGAATAGTCACAGCTTGCTGTAGAGGGATGGCTGGAATCTGGTGGTGACATATTGCTTGGATATTGTTGTTTGTGTTCTTATACTGATGGGTAGACATCTAGATTTGGAGTGATTAAAGGTCTAGATGCCAATTTCTGGATTTGTTTTGTTGGATGGGGGTTTTCTTCCTGTGTTTCTGTTTCTTCCTGGTCTTCTGGCTACTTTGGCCTGTGGTTGAGTAGAGGATCTCCACTTGCATTTGGGGCTAGATATCTGATGAACTCGGTGGTGTCTGGTCCTGCAGTGGCTTCTGTCTAAGTTCAGGGCTGGATTTCTTGCTATGTACATGGTCTTTTCCTGGCCAGGTCCCCTGAGTTTCAGGATCCTGGCCTGGCTTCTGGTGAGGTAAGAAGCTTCTGCCTGGTTTTCAAAGAGTTGCCCTGGTCTCTGGGACTCAAGGTGCTGTTCTGGCCTCTGGGGTTCAGGATACTCACCTGAAGACTTCAGCCAGAGGGGCAGTTGGAGTTATGCTGAGTGAGCATGGGCAGAGTGGGGAGAAAACTTACCTAGGTTTCCATATCTGGTAGAAGAGGGGGCTTCCAGCAGAACTGTGAGCCAGGACATGTAACTTTGTATTTTTAACTATGTCATTTATATACTCCATTAACTAATGCTGTCCATTTTAATTAATTCCCAGTTGATGAGAATTTGCTGTAGGATCCTTTAATGTTTGTGGAGTATAGACAAAATGAGAAAAAACAGCACATAATAGTCTGAATTTAAGAAAAGCTTTATGAAAAAAGTTATTGAAATTTGAGATATAGCATTGATCTCAATAAGATGACACACAGATATAATATATAATTTTTCAATAAAGTTGCCACTGTATATCAAAATTTTCTAATTCCTGTTAAAAACGAGTTTCAGTGGGTTCTACTTATCTTAAATGAAATTAAAGTTAAAACCAGAAGGAAAGAAATCATTTTTAAAAATGCTTTTCTCACTCAGACTAAAATCATCCTTGCTTGGAAAAATCTGGTAACATTTTTTTTAATATTTTATTTAAACTTGTAAAAAGCTTTTTTTACATGTCAATCCCAGTTCCCTCTCACTCCCCTTCTTCACTGTCCTCCAAAACCCTGCCCATCCTGTTTCTGCTCCCCAGGGAGGGTAAGGCCTTCCATTGGGGATCATCAAAGCCTGTCATATCATTTGGAGCAGGGCCTAGGCCCTCCCTCATGTGTGTAGGCTGAGAGAGTATCCCTCTGTATGGAATATACTAGGGATAAATACTGATCCACTACCAGAGGCCCCATAGATTGCCTGGGCCTCCTAACTGACACCCATATTCAGGGAGTCTGGGTCGGCCCTATTCTGGTTTCCCAGCTGTCAGTCTGTGGTTCATGAGCTCCCACTTGTTCAGGTCAGCTGTTTCAGTGGATTTCTCCAGCCTGGTCTTGACCCCTTTGCTCATCACTCCTCCCTCTCTACAACTGGATTCCAGGAGTTCAGCTCATAATTTAGCTGTGGGTGTCTGCTTCTGCTTCCATCAGCTACTGGATGAAGGCCCTAGAATGGCATATAAGTTAGTTATCAATATCATTAATGGGGGAAGGGCATTTAAGGTAGCCTCTCCACTATTGCTTAGATTGTTAGTTGGGGTCATTCTTGTAGGTCTATGGACATTTCCCTGGTGCCAGATTTCTCATTAAAGCTATAATATCTCCATCTATTGTGGTATCTCTTTTCTTGCTGTCCTCTATTCTAACCCCAACTCAATCTTCCTGCTGCCTCATGTCCTTCTCTCCCCTCCTCTTCTCTTCTTCTCTCAGGTAACATTTTTTAAGTGGTAGTACATGGGACCTACAGAGCTATTATAAAGCCTATCAATCATGTGGTAAACGTGTTATAACATAGTCAAAAATAGAATAAAATCCTAATACCTCTCTCTGTTATAGTAACTACATTAAATCTGGTAATAATGGATTCAAAACTAAATAGTGTACAATTGCATTCACAATTCTCTAAGATTTATTTTTATTATAAGATACTGATTTTAATGACCAAAGGGGTCAGATAGATCTGGAAAAATAAAAAATTTCGCATTGATGCGTACTACTAATTCCTATTCCTACTGTTCTGCTCCTGGAGTGGAAATTATTATGAGAAGTAAGGTTCATTGCTGAGACTTTGTCACAAATACACAATCATCCATGGCTAGGATTCCAAGTTTGCAGATTCAATCAACTTCATATAATTTTTTAAAAATACTTCTGTGAGATCAAATCTAGTCTAGATCACACAGCAAAACCCTGTCCTTGACCCCGTATAATTACATTCTGTACTGAGTATGTACAGACTTTCTTATATTCATTTCCTTAAAATTCAATAGAACAACAATTTAGTAACATACATATTGTATTAGGTATTACAAATAATGTAGAGTTGACTTATAGAATATAAAAAGAAGCTGGGCATTGGTGGTACATGCCTTTAATCCCAGTACTTGGGAGGTAGAGGCAGGCAGATCTCTATGAGTTCAAGGCTGGCCTGATCTTCAGAAACAGTTCCAGGACAGGCTCCAAAGCAATACAGAGAAATTTTGTCTCTAAAAAAATAGAATATAAAAAGATATGCAGAGATAATATGTCTGGAAATGAGATAAAAAATATTTGAAATAAGGTTATAGAGCTACAGCAATGCTAGCTTAAATAAACCCCTAATGATTTTTAAAAACATGCTACACACTCATTCAAATTGTATTTATAAATAAAAACTCAAATTCTGTTCCATTTATGGAGTCACAAGCTTTTTCACATAAAATAATCCACCCATACTAAAACACCAGATGACATTTCCTAACAACCTACTTATTAGATAGAATTAGTTTTGACTTAAAATGTTAATTAAGAAGAATCACTATTTGTTTCCAAGGAAAAAAGGTTAACAAAGTAATTCAATATTGTAGTTCATTGAAGATGGGTTTATTTTAAGAAATTGTATTGATTGGTTTGGTTAGGCATATGAAAAAAAGGGCAACTATCTCTTATACCACCCTCTGTTCCTAAAAAGTCAAGGTAGACTACAGATTTAAATGTGAAATGCAAAACAGTAAGTCTTACTAAAGGAAAACATTTTGTAATAGGTAAGAATTACTTAAACAAGCTATGAAAGCACTAATCATAAACATACAACAAGTTTAGTATTATATCGAAATGAAGGAGTTATATTTATCAAAAGATACAATATGCCAATTAAAAGAACTACTTATAAAGTGGTAAATGATTCATTAATACAAACTAAACTGGTTTTTCTACAACAAAGAAATTCTACTTTGACAAAGGAAAAAGTAAGCATTGTGATAGAAAAATCGACCAATTTTTTAAATTTCTTTTTTGATATTATAATTACATCATTTACTAATTTCCTTTCTCCAAATCTTCACATATATCTCTCCTTGTTCTTTCAAATTCATGGCTTTTTTTCATTATTTACTGTTTCATTCACGTATATTTATATATATGTATATATTACAGAAATATTCTTCCAGGCCACTCTGGTCCCACAATTGCTTTAGTCACAAATAAATACACAGATTTTATATTAATTATGAAACTGCTGGCCAATGACTAGGGCTTCCTATTGACAAGCTCTGTCTTAATTATTAACCCATTTCTATCAATCTATGTATTGCAACGACGTGGTGGCTTACCTGGTAATGCCCCAGCGTTGTGTTACTCCTCTGGCAACACTGAGATCTCTGTCTTGCAGGCTCACCTGCCTATCATTCCCAGAACTCTACTCATCCTAGTCACACCTATCTTTTTTTTATTTATTTTTGTATAACAAAGTCCAATTAAATGAAAACAAACATTTATACACAATATTTGGGAATTTGGGCATTATTCTTTCCAAACTACTTCCTGCTGGTAAGGGGCGCTGTCTTGGGGGATTCGAAGAAGATTCAGATATCCTAGCTGTAGTCTGTAGGGCTGTTTTGTCCAGTTGTTTGGAATGTAGGATCAGCTTGTACTCTGTTTCAGGCAGTCTGGTGTGATCAAACCACATTAGTCTGGAAGGAATCCACATCTTTTCATTTTCTGTGGAAACAAAAATAGAAATACTTCTCCCCAGTAACTTGTTCTTCAACTTAAATTTTGGAGTCAAAGCGTTTTTTTTTTTTTTTTAATTATTATTTTACATGTCGATCCCAGTTCCTTCTCCCTCCCTCCCTCCCTCCCCTCTAGCCCTCCCTCCCTCCTTCCCTCCCTTTGCCCTATCTGCCCTCTCCCATGCACTCTAAACACCCTCCCCTCCCAACCCCCCACGACAATACTATATGTAGGGGAATGCCATCCAGTTGGGGTCATGTAGATCTGACAGGTCCTGTGAAGTAGGGACTAGGGCTTCTCTCCTATCTCTAGAATAAGGCAGTTATCCCTCCATGGGGGATATGTTTGCAAAGTCCTTTTGTGCACCAGGGATACATTCTGGCTCCACTGTCTGAGGTCTCTTAGACTGCTCAGACCTTCTGGCTGAGACCCATATTCAGGGGGGTCCGAGTCAGTCCCCTGCTGGCTTCCCAGCTATCAGTCTAGTGGCCCTTAGCTCCTCCTTGTTCAGGTAAGCTGTCTCTATGTACTACTACCGCATGGTCTTGTCCTCTCCATCTGCTTCTGGGTTCTAGTTCGACTCAGTGTTTATGTATGGGTGTTTGCTCCTGTTTTGAACAGGCATTAGTTGAGGACTCCATGGAAAAGTTAGTTGTTGATCTCACTCTCCGGGAAGGGCATTTATGATAACCTTTCCATGGAAGCTCAAATTGTTAGTTGGGAGCAGTCTTGTAGTTCCCTCGACCTTTCTTTCTGTTCAACTTTATCTTCAAACCAATATTGGCTCCCTCTTTTATGTTCTCTCTCTCTGTCTCTGTCTCTGTCTATCTCTCTCTCTCTCTCTCTTTCCTATTTTCCATTCCTAACCAGTCTCAATCCTCTGGTCGCACATGCCTTCCTCTCCTCCCTCTCATTTTCTCCTACTTCTCTCTCCATTAGCTGTCCTCCCCCACTTTACCTGAGGTCTGGGGGACTTGTCCCTTCCCAGTTCTGTGAGGGACTTTATATGAATCTCTTAGAATACAACTTGTATCCTAGTTCCTCTGGTGATGTGAATTATAGGCTGGTGATCATTTGATCTAGTTCTAAAATCCATATATGAGTGAGTACATACTGTGTTTCTCTTTTTGTGACTGGGTTACCTCATTCAGGATGGTTTCTTCAAGTGCCATCCACTTGCCTGCGAATTTCAAGATACCATTATTTTTTTCTGCAGAGTAGTATTCCATTGTGTAGATGTGCCACATCTTCATTAACCATTCTTCAATTGAGGGGCATCTAGGTTGCTTCCAGGTTCTTGCTATTACAAATAGTGCTGCTATGAACATAGTTGAACAGATGTCTTTGTTGCATTGATGTGAATCCTTTGGGTATATGCCTAAGAGGGGGATTGCCGGGTCCTGTGGTAAATAATTCCCATTTTCCTGAGGAACTGCCATACTGATCTCCAAAATGGCTGTATGAGTTTGCACTCCCACCAGCAGTGGAGGAGTGTTCCACTTTCTCCACATCCTCTCCAACATGAGTCATCACTGGTGTTTCTAATTTTAGCCATTCTGGCAGGGGTAAGATGGTATCTCAAAGTTGTTTTGATTTGCATTTCCCCTGATAGCTAAGGATGTGGAGCATTTTCTTAAGTGTCTTTCAGCTTTTTTGATTTCCTCCATTGAGAATTCTTTCTTCAGTTCTGTACCCCATTTTTTAATAGGGTTATTTGGTGTTTTGTTGACAAGTTTCTTGAGTTCTTTGTATATTTTGGAGATCAGCCCTTTGTCGGATATAGGATTAGTGAAAATCTTTTCCCAGTCAGTGGGCTGCCGTTTGGTCTTGTCAACTGTGTCCTTTGCCTTACAGAAGCTTCTAAGTTTGAAGAGGTCCCATTTATTAATTGTTTCTTTCAGTGTCTGTGCCCCTGGAGTTATGTTCAAGAAGCGGTCTCCTATACCAATTTGTTCAAGGGTACCTCCTACTTTCTCTTCTAAGAGGTTCAATGTGGATGGATTGATGTTGAGGTCTTTGATCCATTTGGACTTGAGTTTTGTGCATGGCGACAGACATGGGTCTATCTGCAGTCTTCTACACACCCTCATCCAATTGTGCCAGCACCATTTGTTGAAGATGCTGTCTTTGCCCCATTGTATAATTTTAGCTGTTTTGTCGAAAATCAGGTGTTCATAGCTGCGTGGATTAATATCAGGATTTTCAATTCGATTCCATTGGTCTACCTGTCTATTTTTATGCCAATACCAGGCTGTTTTCAGAACTATAGCTCTGTAGTAGAGCTTGAAGTCAGGGATGGTGATGCCTCCTGAAGTTCTTTTATTGTACAGGGTTGTTTTTGCTATCCTTTGGCTATTGTTTTTCCATATAAAGTTGATTATTATCCTTTCAAGGTCGGTTAAAAATTGTGGTGGGATTTTAATGGGGATTGCATTGAATCTGTAGATTGCTTTTGGTAAGATTGCCATTTTTACTATGTTTATCCTACCTAACCAAGAGCATGGGAGGTCTTTCCATTTTCTGGTATCTTCTTTAATTTCTTTCTTTAGAGTCACAAAGTTCTTATTATATAGATCTTTTACTTGTTTGGTAAGCGTTACACCAAGATACTTTATGTTGCTTGTGGCTATTGTAAAGGGTGATGTTTCTCTGATTTCTTTCTCTGCCTCTTTGTTGTCTGAAAAAAATAGGGCTACTGATTTTTTTTGAGTTTATCTTGTATCCTGCTAGTTTGCTGAAGGTGTTTATCAGCTGTAGGAGTTCCCTGGTAGAGTTTATTGGGTCGCTTATGTAAACTATCATATCATCTGCAAATAGAGACAGTTTGACTTCTTCCTTTCCAATTTGGATGCCCTTGATCTCCTTTTGTTGTCTTATAGCATTAGCTAGAACTTCTAATATAATATTGAAGAGATATGGAGAGAGAGGACAGCCTTGTCTTGTTCCTGATTTTAGAGGAATTGGCTTAAGTTTCTCTCCATTCAGTTTGATGTTGGCAGTTGGTTTGCTGTATATTGCTCTTATTATGTTTAGGTATGTTCCTGTTATCCCTGACCTCTCTAATACCTTTATCATGAAAGGGTGTTGAATTTTATCGAAGGCTTTTTCCGCATCTAGGGAGATAATCATATGGTTTTTCTTTTTCCGTTTGTTTATATGGTGGATCACATTGATAGATTTTCGTATGTTAAACCATCCCTGCAATCCAGGTATGAAGCCTACTTGATCATGGTGGATGATTTCTCTGATGTATTTTTGAATTCGGTTTGCCATTATTTTATTGAGTATTTTTGCATCGATGTTCATCAGGGATATTGGTCTGTAGTTTTCTTTCTTAGTTGTGTCTTTGTGAGGTTTGGGTACCAAAGTTATTGTGGCCTCATAAAAAGAATTTGGCAATAAACCTTCTGTTTCTATCTTGTTGAGGGGCATGTAGGTTGCTTCCAGGTTCTTGCTATTAGAAATAATTCTGCTATGAACATAGTTGAACACATGTCTTTGTTGCATAGATGTGGATCATTTCGGTTATAATCTTTCTTACCTTCTTCTGCAATGATCCCTGAAAACCTTTGGTGTGCAAGTTGTATTTTAGATTTATTCACAGGGACTGAGCTTCTCAACTCTGTGTTCTGATTGGTTGTAGTTTAATTAATGCTCTCTATCTGCTGCAAAGAAAAGTTTTCTTGATGAGGGGTGATGACTACACCTATGCATGGGAATGGACAAACACAGATTGTTGTTAAAGATTATGTTGATTTTACAAGGTGATGGTCATGGTATTTCCTCAAAGATCCATGACTTCACTAGGTCTTCATGTTTGGCTAGGTTTCCAGTATCACACATTAGTTTCCTCCTTTGAGACTTTTAGGCACATATACTCATTAGTTGCATATATAGCTAGGTCATATGGATTCTATATTTTCTGTTTATTTAGTAACTTACAAACTGACTTCCATAGTAGTAAGACAGTTTATATGGAACTAATGAGTATATACGCCTAAAAGTCTCAAATCAACAGACAGTAGAGTAAAACAATTGCATACCCATGTTCATTGTTGCATATTCACAATAACTAAGGAATAGAGCCAGCCTAGATAACAGTGAAAAATTGAATGGATTTTAAAAATGTAGTTCATATACACAATGGAGGCTTTTCAACCACAAAGAAAAATGAAATATGGAAATTTACAGAAATATAGATTAAGTGAAGTAAGACAGACTCAAAAGGACAAATACCAAATGTTTTCTCCCATTTATGGAATCTGGATTTGAAGTTTGTACATGAGAGGGGGGAGAGGAAAATTCTTTAGAGTAGAAAAGGGAAAAGAGAAAGAAATGAAATTTCTGTGACATGAAACAGAATGGGTAACTATTTGTGGGGAGAAATTAAACTAGTAAGAAAAGGAAAAGTAGACGGGATAGGGCAGTGAAAGGGGAGAAAAGTAAATTGGGCTGGGGAAATGGCTAAATGAGTAAGACACTTGCTTTGCAAACTTTGGGACAGAGTTTAATCTGGTGATTGGCTGTAGATCTCTGCATCTGGCTCCAATATTGGTCTTTCTTTACTCAAATATAAGAGCAGAGGAAATACTGAAAATATTATTAAGCATGAAAAACAAATTACCAAGAAATGAACAAAGTAATCTAAATGTCAAATATTTTCTACATTGTAAAATGTAGAAAGACATAAGAAGACAACAACTTCACATCTAGTAAATTTTTAAGAAAAGGAATATGATCTTGTTGTCCTGCATTTGATATATATATATGCAAAACACATTATATATATATATACATATATATATGCAACAAAATGCATATGTGAGACCTAAAAGTATGTGTGTCTGTATTATGTATGCAAATTTACTTGAAAATAAGCTATATCTGCATCTAAATGAAAACTAATATTTAATACCTAAGAAAAGGTAATTTGTATTCCAAAATTGTACTGGAAACTAGCACAGAGACTCAAGGTAATATTAATCTAAAACCTAACTTGGTTGTTCAACCACATTAAATTATTAAAAGCATACTAAAACAAAAAGAGAAATACTAAAAAATCAATACTTAGCAATAATACAGGTTCATTACTTCATATGAGGAAATAATTGAGTCAAAAAAAGGAAGGCAGAAATGCTGTTAACGAAGTTTCTTGTTTTTAAATGAAGAGAATTGTTAAAAGCCATTTCAGTCTCCCTTGTCCATCTTTGGTTTTGCTACCATGTCCAAAATGTCATTACCAAGACCAATGCTGTATAGATTTTTCTCCACGTATTATGCCAGTTTTACAGACTTGTGCCTTATACTTAAGTCTTTAACTCATTGTGAATTGACTTGGGGGTAAGATAAAGACCCAGGTTTTGCTATTTTGAATGCATAGTGCTCTCTAGTAAATGTCATTTCATCTCACAGCCCAAGAATGGAGTCAAGAGTCATGTGAGACTTCTGAGTGGAGTGCCAGTGAAAAACTCTCAGAAAACAAGTCTTGTGACATCAGCTCTGGATGGGAGCAACTTTATTTAGCTAGTGTTTGTCATATGCCTCTATGGAAAAACATGTTTTGTCACATGCTTCTTGTCTTTGTGAATATACACTTTTTAGGTGACCCTTCTTAACGCTCTGACTAAAGTTGGCTATTTCCTAAGACTTTAGCCCACCTCATTTTTAGTCCCAGCTTTCCCAGATTTAAGCCACCAACTAGAGCCGTTTACACATATAGTTACTTACTTCTCCCAAAAGCATTTTAAAAGGTGTAATGCTTTCCTCATTGTGAAGTATTGACATCTTTATCCAGTAAATATTGTCTGTTTATGTGTGAGTTTATTTCTGGGCTCTGTTCCAGAAAGTTGTGGTATGATCTGAAAATAAATTCATTTGAAGGCTTCCAGTTTTATTCTTCTTTCTTGAGGTTCATTTAGCTATGTAAGGTTTTTTAAAGCTCTATGCTAACTTCATAATTTGTTCTCTATTTCTATGAAAAAGTCATTAAAATTTTCATAGACCACATCTAATTACTTCATACTAAAATATTTCTGCTCAAAAGAAAAAACAATCAAGGCCTTAAGAAGATGTCTGATCCCTAGGAACTGGAGTTACAGACAGTTGTAAGCCACCATGTTGGAGTTCAGAACTAAACTTGGGTCCTTTGGCAGAGCAGCCAATGAGCCTGACTTACTCAGCCATTTCTCCAGCCCCATAATTTATTTCTTATCTATGACCCCAATAATTTATTTTTTATCTATAAGTTCATCCAAAGTCAGCCAGCGCCCTAGTCCCACCTCTATCCACTGAAATAGGATAGCCATCGGATTACTGGACATACTTCCACCAACCAGGAGAGAACCTTGGTCCCATACCAACCAGGATAGGGAGAGACCCCACCAGAATGCACAGTAAGAAGGGATGGGTAGATAACAGTATAAGAATTCAGTCAACAACAGAAAGATCAATATGACAATGGTGCAGAGTCTAGGAAGTCCACACCAGCAAGGCCTGAACATCTCAACACAGATGAAGCATAAGAGAAAGACCCTAAAACTTCATGAAGATGATAGAAACCCTAATAGAGCAAATGAGAAAATCCTTTAAAGAAATGGCAGAAAATACAAACAAAAATTTGCAATAAACAATTCAAATAGTGCAGGTTTGAAAGCTGAAAGAGAGACAAAACAGGAAACAAAACAAAAACAGTCTGAAGGAATGGTGGAAATAGAAAAGCTGGGTAAATGATCAGGAACTACAGATGCAAGGATAACCAACAAAATATAATGTATAAGAGAGAGAATTTCAGGTGTTGAAAATATATTAGGAGAAATAGATTCATCCACCAAAGATAATCTTAAATCCAAAATAATCGCTAACACAAAACATCTTGGATATAGATATAGAAGAAGATGAAGAAAACCAACCCGAAGGGACAGAAAATATATTCAAAAAAATCATAGAAGAAAATTTTCCCAACATAAAGAAAAACATTATAATGAAAGTACACAAAGCTCACAAAACAATAAATAGAGTCGACCAAAAACAAAGTCCCCTCACCACATAATAATCAAAATATGAAATGTACAGAATAAACAAAGAATATTAAGTGCAGCAAAGGCAAAAGGTCAAGTAACATATAAAGGTAACCCTATCAGAATTATACCTGACTTCACCATGGAAACTCTGAAGGACAGAAGGTCCTGGGTATTCTTACCAACACTAAGAGACAATAGATGCCAGCCCAGATTACTATACCCAGAAAAGCTTTTAATCACTATACATGGAGAAACCAAGATATACCATGACAAATCCAATACATATCAACTAGTCCAGCCCTATACAATGTTTTGAAAGGAAAACTCCAAATCAAGGAAGTCAACTATACCCACAAGAACATAGGCAATAGATAATTCCACTTTCCCAACAGCCAAAAGAAAAATAGGAGAAATCCACACTTAATACCACTACCACCAACAAATCCAAAACAAGCAATAATTAACAAGCAACGGTAATTAATATCCCTCAATATTAACTCTCCTATAAAAAGACACAGGCTAACAGAATGGATACAAAGACAGAATCAATCCTTCTGCTGCATACAGGAAAACACACCTCAACTTCAAAGACAGATGTTACCTCAGAGTTAAGGGTTGAGAAAAGATTGTTCAATCAAAGGGACCCAAGAAACAAGCAAGTGTAGCAATCCTAATATCTAACAAATTATACTTTAAACTAAAAACAGTCAAAAGAGATGAAGATCATTTGTTTCCTATTCAGCACAAAATAAGTCTATCAAGAAGAAATCTCAATTCTCAGTATCTATGCCACAAATACAAAGCACCCACATTTGTAAAAGAAATATTACTAAAATTCAAATCATACATAAAATCTCACAAACTTGTATTTGGAGACTTCAGCACCCCAACTCAATACTAGACAGGTCAAAAAGACATAAACTTAACAAAGAAACTAACAGAAGATATGACACAATTGGGTTTAAGAGACATTTGTAGAAAATCCCATTCAAACACAAAAGAATATACCTTCCTCTCAGTACCACATAGAACCATCTCTAAAATTGACCACATACTTAACAACATAGCAAACCTCAATAGTTACAAAAAGAGGAATAACCCTCCCCCCTTGTATCTTACCAGACCTCCATGCTTTCAAATTAGATTTCAACAACACAAATCACAGAAACCCTACAAACTCATTGAAATTGAACAATGCTCAAATACACCATTCCTGGGTCAAGGAAGAAATAAAGAAAGAAACTAAAGACTTCCTAAACTTCAATGAGAATGGAGACACACATACCCAAATAGGGACACTTTGAAAGTAATACTAAGAGGAAATTTAATAGCACTAATGGCCCACATGAAGAAACTGGAACATAGTCACATTAGACAATAAACAGCACACCTGAAAGCTTTAGAACAAAACGAAGAAAACACACACCAGAAAGGTAGATGCCAGAAAATAATCAAATTGAGGGCTGAAATCAATAAAGTAGAAACTAAGGAAACAATGCAAAGAATCAATGTAACAAAGAGCTGGTTCTTCAAGAAAATCAACAAGATAGACCTTTATCCAAACTAACCAAAAGGCAGAGAGAGGAGAATACACAAATTAACAAAATCAAAAATGAAAAGGGGTACATAATAATGGGCACTGAGGAAATCCAGAGAATTTTCAGGCCATACTTTGAAAACTTGTACTCTGCAAAATTAAAAAATTTAAAGGAAATGAACGAACAATTTTCTGGATAAATATAACTTACCAAAATTAAATCAAGAACACATAAGCAATTTAAATAGATAAATAACCCCTAATGAAATAGAAGTAGTGATCAATCATCAAAAGACTCCCAACCAAAAAAGCCCAGGACCAGATAGTTTCAGTGCAGACTTCTATCAGAAATGCAAAGAACAGCTAACACCAATACACCTCAAATTGTACCACACAACAGAAGCAGAAGAGCCATTAACAAAATCTTTTTACAAGGCCACAATTGGTACCCAAGCCACACAAAGACACAACTAAGAAAGAGAATTACATCCCTCATGAACATTGATGCAAAAATACTCAATAAAATACTGGCAAATCACATCCAAGAACACATCAGAGAAATCATCCTCCACGATCAGATAGGCTTCATCCCAGGGAAGCAGGGATGGTTCAACCTACAAAGAACCATCAATGTGATCCACCATATAAACAAACTGAAAAAGAAAAACTATATGATCATTTCATTAGATGCTGATAAAGCCTTTGACAAAATCTAACACCCCTTCATAATAAATGTATTGGAGAGATCAGGGATAACAGGGATGTATCTAAACATAATAAAAAGCAATATATAGCAAACCAAAACCCAACATCATACTAAATGGAGAGAAATACAATGTGATTCCTCTAAAATCAGGAACAAAACAAGGATGTCCACTGTCTCCCCATCTCTTCAAATTGTACTTGAATTTTAGCTATAGCAATAAGAAAACAAAACTATATCAAGGAGATATAAATTGGAAAGGAAGAAATAAAACTCTCACTATTTGCAGATGATATAATAGTTTATGTAAGTGACCCAAAAAACTACCAGGGAACTCCTACAACTGAAAAAACACCTTTAGCAATGTGTCAGGATACAAAATTAACTCAAACCAGTAGCCCTACAATATATGGACAATAAAGGGGCTGAGAAAGAAATCAGAAATATCACCATTTACAATAGCCACAAAAAACATAAAATATCTTGGGGTAATGCTAACCAAGTAAGTGAAAGACTACATAACAAGAACTTTGAGTCTTTAAAGAAAAACTTGAAAAGAAGATACTAGAAAATGGAAAGATCTTCCATGCACTTGGATAGGTAGGATAAACATAGTAAAAATGGCAATCTTGCCAAAAAACAATCTACAGATTCAATGCAATTGCCATCAAAATCCCAGCACAATTGTTCACAACCCTGAAAGGACAATACTCAACTTTATATGAAAAAAGCAAAGGCCCAGGACAGCCAAAACAACCCTGCACAATGAAGGAACTTCCAGAGTCATCACCATCCCTTACTTCAAGCTCAATTGTAGAGCTATAGTCCTGAACACAGTTTGTTATTGGCACTAAAGTAGATAGGAAGACCAATGGAATCAAATTGAAAACCCCGGAGGAGAGGAAAACACATGGGACTAGGAGAGAAGAGAGAGAGAGACAGACAGACAGACAGACAGACAGACAGACAGACAGACAGAGAGACCATAAAAGTGGGACCCATTATAGGTTTGAAGAGAAAACTAAACCTAGAGAAATGTCCAGAGACCTACAAGACTGACCCCAACTAACAATTTGAGCAACATTTGAAAGACTACCATAAATGCCCTTCCCTGGTAATAAGATTGATGATTAACTTGTCCACCATCATGGAACCCTCATCTAGAAGTTGATGGAAACAGAAGCAAACACCCCCAACTAAATACTGAGCCAAACTAGAATCCAGATGCAGAGAAGGAGGAGAAGACCAGGCTACGAAACACATAGAGACAGCTGACCTGAACAAGGAGGAGCTAATGGGCTCCCAGACTGATAGCTGGGAATCCAGCATGGGACTGACTCAGACCCCCTGAACATGGGTCTCAGCTAGAAGAATTGATGTAGAAATTGTAGTACATTTATACGATGAACTACTACTCAGCAGACAAAAACAGTGGAATCTTGAAATTTGTAGACAAAAGGATGGAACTAGAAGAAACCATCCTGAGTGATGTAACCCAGTCACAAAAAGACAAACGCGTATGTACTCACTCATATGGCTTTTAGACATAGAGCAAGATTACCAGCCTACAATCCATGGCACCAGAAAAGCTAGGAAAGAATAAGGACCCTAAGAGAGACATACATGCTCCCCCTTAGCAAAAGAAATGGACAAGATCTCCAGAGCAAATTGGGAACATGGGGATAGGAGAGAGGGATTTAGGAGGAAGAGGAGAGGAGGGGTGCACATGAGGGAGCCGGAATGTTGAGTCAGGGAAAAAATAGAGGAGAACAAGAAAATAAACACCATAATAGAGGGGGCCATTATACTTTTAAGATAAATCCGGCACTAGGGAAATGTCCACAGATCTGAAGGATGACACCAACTACCAATCTAAGCAATTGTGGAGAGGTTTAAGAGAGAGCTAGACAATGCTGCTGAATTAATCCAATTTATATATTGTAAAAATGCTTTGACTTCAAAATTTAAGTCTAAGGACAGACTACAGCCAGGATTTCTGTGTCTCTTTAGGATCCCCAAGACAGTGCCCCCTACCAGCAGGAAGAAGTTTGGAAAGAACAATGCCAAAATTCCCAATTACTGTTTATAAATGTTTATTTTCATTTAAAGGGTGTTGGTTATAAGGGGTTAATGATCACAACCAATCTCTTTTTAAAGACAAAAAAGGGAATTATGGTGTAGAAATGAATACCTTGTTTTGGAATGGCTTTTCCTTTACTGATAAGAACTTAAGGTCAATTTTGTGTTATGTATATTTCTCCTCTTGTTTAGGTATTGTGTATATATAGCTCATTTAAAAATGTAATGCATAGGGGTTGGGACCCTCATCCCGCTGCTCCTGTGTCCTGTCACCACTGAGAGCACCCTTGGAGATCTGATACACCCCCACCCATCCCCACCGCAAACCTGCCCCCCCTACCCCATGCCCTATCCCACCCACTGTCCTGCCATTTTGGTTGAGCACTGGGACAGAGGGTGGAGCCAACAGTCCACCCTACTTCGGAGACTTCTCAGAGCAACTCTGAAAAAAGGAGACCTGCCTATCCATGAGGGACCATCTGTAATTTCCACCTGCTTGGTCTCTGACCCCACCTCCAGTCCTCTGCTGGAGTCCCAGGCCCCTCGCAGAGATCCACCTACTATTGCGGGTCCACTCTGAGTTCAGGCCAGCAAGAACCTTGACCCCCAAAGCAGGGCATCTGCTAAAGAAAGAGGCCTCAGCTGGAGAGTCCCAGTTTCCAGTGAGATTCGACTATCCTGCAAAACCTTCCCAAGTTTCAACTCAGCTTTGTCCTCTTCTGCCAGCCATTGGCTAGAGGTGAGTCTGGGCACAATCGGGGCGACCTTTCCCCAACAACCTCTCCCCCCACCGAACTCCCTGGGTTGGGCCACTGATCCTGCTGCTACTGTGTCCTGTCCCCATCAAGAGCTTCCTTGGAACTCTGATACACCCCCACCCATCCCCACCACGAGCCTGCCCCTCCTACCATGTGCCCTACCATGCCCACTGTCCTGCCGCTCTGGTTGAGCACTGGGACAGAGGGTGGAACCAACAGTCCACCCTACTTCGGAGACTTCTTGGAGAAACTATGAACAAAGGAGACCTGCCTATCCATACAGGGCCAACTGCTTGGTCTTTGACCCCACCTCGAGTCCTCTGCTGGAGCCCCAGGCCCCCAAGATCTCCCTATCTCTGCAAGTCCACTCAGAGTTCCCACCAGCATGATCCTTGACCCCCAAAGCAGGACCTCTGCTAAAGAAAGAGGCCTCAGCTGGAGAGTGCCATTTCCAAGTGATATCAGACTATCCTCAAGAAATTTCCCAAGTTTCAGCTCAGCTTTCGTCCTCTTACGCCAGCCATTGGCTACTGGCTTCTTCTACTGGATATTCATCCCTGACCCATCCCTTGGTCCCTGTCTGTGGAGAGAAATCCTATAGAGCTTAGACCACCCAGAGCTACAGATATTGAATCTCTGGCCAACATAAGCCCACTGGGGAAGTACCATAGAGAGAGGGGAAGACCCCACCAACACCAACTGGAAGAAGCTATGGGAAGGTGGCAATACAAGAAAACACATAACAACAGAAAGACAAGCATGATACCACCAGAATGTAGGGAATCTACACCAACTAGAACAGAACACAACAAAAAAGCAGAGGAAGCAGAAGGGAATGACTTAAAAATTACCATCATAAAAATGATAGAGGCCCTCAAAGAAGATGTGAGAAAATCCATTAAAGAAATGGAGGAAAAAACAAACAAAAAAGTGGAAGAACTGAAAAAATTCCTTAAGGAAAGCAAAGAAAGTACAGAAAGCCAACAAAAAACAATTAAGCAGGTGAAGGAAATGGCTCAAGACTTGAAAACTGAAATAGAGAAAATAAAGGCAACATAAACAGAAGGAATGATGGAAATAGAAAAACTGGGCAAAAATTGGGAACTTCAGACACAAGCATAACCAACAGAATTCAAGAGATGGAAGAGAGAATCTCAGGCGCAGAAGATAAACAAAATGACAAATGAAAAGGGCAACACCAGGAAATAATCAACTTGAGGGCTGAAATCAACAAAATAGAAACCAGGAAAACAATACAAAAAATCAATGCAACAATGAGTTGTTTTTTGAGAAAATCAACAAGATAGTCAAACCTTTATCCAAATTAACGAAAAAGCACAGAGAGAACATGCAAACTAACAAAATGAGAAACAAAAAGGGGAACATAACAACAGATAGAAAGGAAATCCAAACAATAATCAGGTCATACTTGGAAAATCTGTATTCCACAAAAATTGAAAATTCAAAGGAAATGGATAAATTTCTGAATAACTATCACCAAAATTAAATCAAGAACAGACAAACAACTTAAATAGACCTATAACCCGCAATGAAATAGAAGCAGTCATCAAAAGCCTTCCATCCAAAAAAAGTCCAGGGCCAGATGGATTCAGTGTAGAATTCTACCAGACATTCAAGGAAGAACTAATACCACTACTCCTCAAACTGTTCTACAAAATAGAAACAGAAGGTTCATTGCGAAACTCTCTTTATGAGGTAACAATAACCTTGGTACCCAAGCCTCACAAAGGCACAATTAAGAAACAAAACTATAGACCATTATCCCTGATGAACATCGATGCAAAAATACTCAATACTGGCAAACCGAATTCAAGAATACATCAGAGAAATCATCCACCATGATCAAGTAGGCTTCATCCCTGGATTGCAGGGATGGTTTAACATAGGAAAGTCTATCAACGTGTTCCACCATATAAACAAACTGAAAAAGAAAAACCATATGATTATCTCCCTAGATGATGAAAAAGCCTTCGATAAAATTCAACACCCTTTCATGATAAAGTTCTTGGAGAGATCAGGGATAACAGGAACACACCTAAACATAATAAGAGCAATATACAGCAAACCAACTCCAACATCAAACTGAATGGAGAGAAACTTAAGCCAAATCTTCTAAAATCAGGAACAAGACAAGGCTGCCCTCTCTCTCCATTTCTCTTCAGTATTGTACTGGAAGACCTACCTAAAGGTATAAGACAACAAAAGGAGATCAAGGGCATCCAAATTGGAAAGGAAGAAGTCAAACTCTCTCTATTTGCAGATGATATGATAGTCTACATAAACAACCCAATAAACTCTACCAGAGAACTCCTACAGCTGATAAACACCTTCAGCAAACTAGCAGGATACAAAAAAAAAGTCAGTAGCCCTACTTTTTTCAGATGACAAAGAGACAGAAAAAGAAATCACAGAAACATCACCATTTACAAAAGCCACAAGCAACATAAAGTATATTTGTGTAACGCTTACCAAACAAGTAAAAGACCTACATAATAAGAACTTTGTGGCTCTAAAGAAAGAAATTAAAGAAGATACCAGAAAATGAAAAGATCTCCCACGCTCTTGGATAGGAAGGATAAACATAGTAAAAATGGAAATATTACCAAAAACAATCTACAGATTCAATGCAATCCCCATTAAAATCCCACCAAAATTATTGACCAATTTTGAAAGGACAATAATCAACTTTATATGGAAAAACAATAGCCAAAGGATAGCAAAAACAACCCTGTACAATAAAAGAACTTCAGGAGGCATCACCATTCCTGACTTTAAGCTCTACTACAGAGCTATAGTTCTGAAAACAGCCTGGTATTGGCATAAAAATAGACAGGTAGACCAGTGGAATTGAATTGAAAACCCTGATATTAACCCACACACCTACGAATACCCGATTTTCGACAAAACAGCTAAAATTATACAATGGGGTGAAGCAGCATCTTCAACAAATTGTGCTGGCACAATTGGATGAGGGTGTGTACAAGACTGCAAATAGACCCATTTCTGTCGCCATCCACAAAACTCAAGTCCAAATGGATCAAAGACCTCAACATCAATCAAGGCACATTGAACCTCTTAGAAGGGAAAGTAGGAGGTACCCTTAAACAAATTGGTTATAGGAGTCTGCTTCCTATACATAACTCCAGGGGCACAGACACTGAGAGCAACAATTAATGAATGGTACCTCTTCAAACTTAGAAGCTTCTGTAAGGCAAAGAACTCAGTGGACAAGATCAAATGGCAGCACACAGACTGGGAAAAGATTTTCACCAATCCTATATCTGACAAAGGGCTGATCTCCAAAATAAACAAAGAACTCAAGAAACTAGTCAACACAACACCAAATAACCCTATTAAAAATGGGGTACAGAACTGAAGAAAGAATTCTCAATAGAGGAAATCAAAAAGGCTGAAAGACACTTAAGAAAGTGCTCCACATCCTTAGCTATCAGGGAAGTGCAAATCAAAACAACTTGGAGATACCATCTTACTCCTGCCAGAATTTCTAAAATTAGAAACACCAATGATGACTCATTTTGGAGAGGATGTGGAGAAATGGGAACAGTCCTCCCCTGCTGGTGGGAGTGCAAACACATACAACCATTTTGGAGATTAGTATGGTGGTTCCTCAGGAAAATGGGAATTAGTTTACCATAGGACCCGGCAATTCCCCTCTTAGGCATATACCCAAATGATCCACATCCATGCAACAAAGACATCTGTTCAATTATGTTCATAGCAGCACTATTTGTAATAGCAAGAACATGGAAGCAACCTAGATGCCCCTCAATTGAAGAATGGATAATGAAGATGTAGAACATCTATAAAATGAACTACTATTCTGCAGGAAAAAAATGGTATCTTTAAATTCGCAGGCAAGTGGATGGCACTTGAAGAAACCATCCTGAATGAGGTAACCCAGTCACAAAAAGAGGAACATAGTATGTACTCACTCATATATGGATTTTAGACCTAGAGCAAAGGATCACCAGCCTATAATTCACACCACCAGAGGAATTAGGATGCAACGTGTATTCTAAGAGATTCATATAAAGTCCCTCACAGAACTGGTAATGGACATGTCCCCCAGAGCTCAGTGGAAGTGGGGGGGGCAGCAAATGGAGAGAAAAGTAGGAGAAAACGAGGGGGAGGAAAGGAAAACATGTGTGACTAGGAAGATTGAGTCTGAGTAGGAATAGAAGACAGGAAAGGGAGAGAGAGAGAGAGAGAGAGAGAGAGAGAGAGAGAGAGAGAGAGAGAGAGAGAACATAAAAGAGTGAGCCAATATTGCTTTGAAGATAAAATTGAACACAAATAAAGGTCTAGATAACTACAAGACAGCTGCCAAGTAACAATTTGAGCATCCGTGGAAAGGCTACCATAAATGCCCTTCCCGGATAGTGAGATTAACAACTAATTTATCCATGGTGCCCTTAACCAATGCCTGTTGGAAACAGGAGCAAACACCTATACATAAACACTGAGTGGAAGTAGAACCCAGGTGCAGATGGAGAGGACAAGAACAGTCAGCAGAAAAATATAGAGACAGCTTACCTGAACAAGCAGGAGCTAACAGGCCAACAGACTGATAGCTGGGAAGCCAGCATGGGACTGACTCAGGCCCCCCTGAATATGGGTCTCAGCCAGAAGGACTAGGCAGTCTAAGGGACCTCAGACAGAGGAGCCAGGAAATGTCCCTGGTGCACAAAAGGACCTTGTGAACACATCCCCCATTGAGGGATAATTGCCTTAAGCTAGAGACAGGAGAGAAGCCCTAGTCCCTGCTTCAAATCACCTGTCATATCTACATGACCCCAACTGGATGGCATTCCCCTACATATGGAATTGGGGTCAGGGGATGGGATGGGAGGGTGGTTTGAGTGCACGTAAGAGGGCAGAGAGGGTAAAAGTGAGGCCGGGAGGGAAGGAGGGAGGGAGGGAGGAAGGGAGGGAGGGAGGAAGGGAGGGAGGGAGAGGGAACTGGCATCGACATGTAAAATAATAAATTAAATAAAAAAAATGCTTTGACTCCAAAATTTAAGTTCAAGGACAAGTTACTGGGGAAAAGGATTTCTATTTTTGTTTCCACAGAAAATGAAAAGCTGTAGATTCCTTACAGACTAATGTGGCTTGATCAAGCCAGATTGCCTGAAACAGAGTACCAGGTGACCTACATTCAAAACAGCTGGACAAAGCTTCCTTACAGTTTACAGTCAGGATTTCTGCATCTTCTAGAATCCCCCATGACAGCGCCCCTTACCAGCAGGAAGTAGTTTGGAAATAACGATGCCCAAATTCCCAAATATTGTCTATAAAAGTTTGTTTTCATTTAAATGGACTTGGTTATATAAAATAAAGAAAGAAAAAAAGAAAAATATGTAATGTATAATTTAGTACAGATTATAGTTATCTATAATAATCAAAACTTATAGGTAAGTTAGTTAGGTTTTCTAGATATACAGAGATATATTTCAAATGGATAGGCACTCTTCAACTCTTTCAAAGACCTATAGAATACAGCATATACAATGGTTTAGGATTTTTTTTCTTAACAGTGAGACATAACTTCTCCTGGCAATACCACCTTCATCAGAAAGGAAGACTGTTTATGGAGTTTGCTTCCAATATGGCAAGGCTAGACATTTGGTCAAGATACTTCTCTTGTCTGGACTGTTTGACTTATGCTGTATAAACTTGACATGCAGGACCCACAGAAAAGTGACTACTGAAACAAGATGGACAGTGCTGTAGGGTTCCTGCTTCGTGGAAGAGTCTGCCAGACATTCTGCAGGACACAGAGAAAAAGTAATTGAAAAACTGCTAATACAGATGGACAGTTTTAAATTTCCTGCTTTGCTGAGGAGTCTGTTAGACACATAATGGCCTATAGGCAGAAGAACTTCAGATGACTGAACAGGTAGTGAGATGTCTGTCATTTCTAGAGTTTATATATTATCCTGTGGTCTTTGATGGAGCTGAAGACAGATAGTTATGGTTACAGTTCTCCTTAGTGAGGATCAAAGATAAGTTACCTATAGGAATTTAGACTCACAAAGATAGGATAGATGATAGAATATTTTCTTTAATTCTTAATAATGTTAATAGTCTAAATATTATAATTATAATTCTTGCTTAATAACGGTTTTGTTATATGTAACTTTACTATGTTAAAGTTAAAACCCCTCTTTTTATTTAGACAGAAAATGGGGAATGTTCTTCTGTATATATGTTTGTCTTAGTGTATGGTGAATAAAACACGGATTGACCAGGCAGGAAGTGTCAAAGCATGGCAGATACTACCACTAGCTAACCATAGAGGTCTGGAGATCTGCACAGTCAGGCATTGATGTAGCTGGAAAGAATCAGAATATAAGCAGAGACAAATAGGAAATCACTCTCTTCTCTGCAGAGACATAGCAGACAAAGGAAATGAATGTCCAGCATTCCCAGTAAGCCAAGACCACATGGAAACACTTAAATTAATAGAAATGGTTTAATATTGAAGACAGAGCTAGCCAGTCAGAAACACTAGTAGCAGGCCAACAGCTTTATATCTAATACAGCATCTCTGTGTATTATTTGGGGTGGATGTAGCTGCCACCCCAGGCTGGCAGGAAACTCCCCATAACCGAGAGACTACATTAAATGACCTTCCCATTAGCTGATGAAAACAGAAGCAGACACCCACAACTAAACACTGAGCCAAACTCCTGGAATCCAGTTGCAGAGAGTGAGGCATGATGAGCAAAGAGGTCAAGACCAGGCTACAGAAATCCACAGAGACAGCTGACCTGAATGAGGGGGAGCTCATGGACTCCAGTCTGATAGCTGGAAAACTAGCATAGAACCAACCCAGACTCCCTGAATGTTGGTGTTAGTTAGGAGGACTGGACAGTCTATGAGGCCTCAGTAATGGATCAATATTTATCTCTAGTATATGAATGTGAATTAGGAGCCCATTCCACATAAAGGGATACTCCCTCAGCCTAGACACATGGGGACCTAGGTCCTAGGCCCTGCTCCAAATGATGTGGCAAACTTTGAAAACTCTGCATTGAAGGCCTCATCGTCCCTGCGGAGCAGAAAGGGAATGGGATGGGGATTGATGGGGGCAACAAGAGAGGATGAGAGGGTGCAGGAACTGGGATTGACAATGTTGCAAATTTAAATAAAAAAGTTATCAAAAAAGAATGGTCATAGAAATATTACTTAGTGCTTAATATTTGTGAATATAAATATACAAAAAGAACGCTATTAAAAATAACATGCTGTTTGAATTAGAAGTCGTTTTCTTAAATGTTCAATATGGGAGTATAATAATGGATAATTTATAATTATGTAACAATGTATAATTTTAATCAAATATAGGAGGCATTGAATGGTAATTCCAGATTTGAGAAAAGGAAATAAAAGAAGAGACCAGATACACATTTATGTAAAAGTGAAAGTGTATATGTAGAACAAGTGTAGATGGAATTTATAGCAGGAGTTTCAATAGATATTTTTATTTTCCTCTTCATGTGGTTTCTTTGTCCATTCTTTCTCCAATGAACCTACTGGAGATACTGAAACACATATGTTTAAACATTTAAAGGTTATATAAAACTAACAGTGAACCAGTAGACTGATGATCTATATTTACAAACACTTTGACCCTCTAACCACTATTATATTTCTCTCTGGCCAACCTGTAATTCATGCTGGTCTCACCCAGAAACTCTTCCTTGTTCTGCAAATCTTACACTGGCCTTTGGCCAATAGCAATATGGTCTGACTGAGCTGATCTGACCTGAGCTGACTTGACCTGATCTGACCTCCAAGTTCAGCCAGTTATAACAAAAGGAATTTATAACATTATTCAGTGAAGTGGTTTTTTTTCTGTCCTAATACAATATTCACTACTGTTGAACTGCTACCTACATTACCAAATTATGATGACAATTTTAGTGTAATTGTGAAGATACCTATTAATTGTAACATACTGTGTCTGTTAATACTAATGATTAATCCAATGGTTGTTGTTGCTTCTGCAGTTAGAATTCTACTCTCAGAGTAACACTGGAGATTGTACCAAGTACCCTGGGAATTCATCAACCAATAAGAGAAACATATATACAGAAGGACATCCCCTATCATAGGGACATTACAGAGATATGAAAACCAAGGTAACATGACTTACCAAAAAATTAGCACTTCCACAGTAATGGATTCCAATGAGAGGCAATTGAATAAAACCCCAAAGAATTTGAAAGAGTAACTATAAAAATGTGTGTTATAACAAGGATGTTACAAATAAACCCCTGAATCATATTTTAAAAATACAAATGGACAGCTAACTAAAATAAGGACATCAATTCAGAGTATGAAACGGGAATGTTATGAGCTAAATACTGAAAAAGAAACACATTTTGAAAATGTAAAGCTCAATAAGTCAAATGAGAAAAATCAGTGGAAAACTTTACCAATAGAAAGGATCAAGTTAAAGATGGAATATTGTGGTTTGAAAGATAATTAGATGTTCAAATAAGAATGGCCCCCAAAGGACCATATATATGAATACTCAGTCACCAGGGAGTGGCATTATTAGAAAGGATTAGAAGGATCAGGAGATGTGGCCTTGTTGGAGGAAGTGCATCATTGGAGTGAATTTTGAGGTCTCATAAAACCATGCCAAGCCTAATTAATCTCTCTCTCTCTATCTGTTGCCTGTGTATCAGGATAGCAGACCAAACTTCTGAAACTGTAAGTAAGCCTCCAATTACATGTTTTCTTCATAAAGAGTTGCTGTGGTCATGGTGTCTCTTCATAGCAACCCTGATTAATACAAGTGACAAATGTAAAATCAGATTGTATGAACAGAACATATGATATCTAGTGGACACAAAATATCTTGCACATAGAAGGTAGAATTCTCAAAGATAGACATAATATCATAAGTAAAATCATAGCAAAAATACCAAAAATTCAAAAAAGAGATGTTAACCAGGAAAAGGAGACCTTTAGAACCTCAAACAGTTAAGATGAAAAAAAAAAAAAAACCTCCTCATGTCTTACATTAGATAAAATTCTGAGAATTAAAGAACAACAAAATGTTCATGAAACATCAAGTCACAAATGAAGGCAAACCCATCAGAATGACAGTGTATTACTCAACAGAAACTAAAAAAAGCCAGAAAGACACTGAATGATTTATTTTAATCTATAAAACACAATAACTGCCAAAGCAGTTACTACATCCAGAAAAACTATCTTTGATAATTGAAAGAGAAAGAAAATTTTTCTATAAATAAATACAAACTAAAAGAATTTAAGATTTCATTGTTTTTTTTCCACTGAGTAATAGTCTATTGTGTAAATTTACCACAATTTCTCCATCCATTCTTTGGTTGAGGGGCATCTAGGTTGCTTCCAGTTTCTGGCTATTACAAACAACACTGAAGAGAAAGACACATACATCCATGAATGAAGAGGATTGAATAAGGTGCCTTAGAATACTATATGAATGAGCAAGGATTAGTAAAGTCTTATTAAAACAAAAAAATGACAGATATTGATGCAATCATCCCATAATACCTTCCAATAAGAAGATAAACACCAGAAAGTTGGAATGCTAAAATGCACTGCAATGACAAAATAAAAACCCAAACCAAACCAAACAAACAAAAAACAGCCTCAGACTGAAAGGATGAGAAAAGGCATTACAAGCAAATAGAACTAGAAAGCAAGTAGGTACAGTTATAACAATATTTAATGAAGTATATTTCAAAACAAAGTTAGTAAGTAGAGGTTAAAAATGTCATTTCATAATCAAGAAATTATCATCAAGAGGATACCCCAATTCTAAATATGTATACACCAAACATATAAGTACACCCAGTTTTATAAAGCAAATCCCACTGGATGAAATGACCTTAGCACAATAGTGAATGACTTTAATATTCTACTCTCACCAATGCACAAGTCATCCAGGCACAAATCAACAAAGAAACATCAGAGTTAGTTTAGATGATAAATCATGTAGATTTAACAAACATCTATATAATATTACACCTGAACCCTGGAGAATACAATTTTTTCTTAACAGCCCATAGATCTTTTCATAAAATGGTTATAGTTTAAGAAACAGGGCAAGTCTTAACAAACACAGGAAATATGAAATGATTTATTGTATTCTATCTGATCATAGTGAAACAAAACTGGTAATCAACAGCAAGAGAAACTACAGAAAATATGCATATTAATAGAGATTGAATAACACATTGAATGACAAATGGGTTATTTAAGAAATCAAGAAAGGAGACTTGATGGTTCTTTGAAACAATTGAAAATGAAAACACATTATACTGGAACCTGTGAGACTACTATAAAAGCAATTCTAAGTGGGAATTTTATGGCTATAAAGGTCTGCATTTAAAAAAATCAGTGAGAATTCATGTGAATAGTATAATGAATAGAGCTCAAAGTATTAGAAAACCAAGAACAACCTAAACCTCAGATCAGAAAATCAAAAGAAGCAATAATAATAAAATAATGGTAAAAATTGTTGAAATGGATATGAAAATGACAATATAAACAAATGATTTAATTATATCCTTAAAGGATAAAATTTACATACCATTAGCAACAGTATAGACAAGAAATACCCAAACTAATGAACTTATAAATGAGAAGAGAGACTTTAGAAATGATAGCAATGAAATTCACAAGATCATTAAGACTTAGTTTGAACATGTATACAGTAGTAAATCAGAAAACAAAAACTAAATAATATACTCAAAAAGTCATTTTTAGAAACAGATATACCAAAATTATAATAAAAGGGTATAAATAACTTAAACAGATCTATAGTTAGCAAATGAACAGATCTATGTTGAGGCAGTAATAAAGACTCTCAACTAAAATAGCCAAAGTTATGATTAATTTACTGATGAATGCTAACTAATCTTTAAAAACATCTAACATCAATGTTCTTCAAACTATTATATAAAATAAGAAGGGTAGGAATGCTACCCTTCATAACCCATGTTATGAAGATAACATTACCAATACTCAAACTTAATAGAGACACAAAAAATTGTGAAACAAACTCTCTGATGAACACAGATGAGAAAATGTTCAATAAATAATCACAAACAAGATTATCCACATTGATTCCATTGGTTTCAGTCTACAGATGCAAAAACAGTTTTAAAATATACAAATCAATCCATGTAACACATTACATAAATAGACTCAATGTTCCAAATCACATAATCATCTCAAGAGACACAGAAGAGGCCTTTGAGAAAATCCAACATCCTTACATGATTAAAAAAATGAAGAAATTAAGATTGGAAGAAGTATACCTCAGGCTTAATAAAAGATATATGTGACAATCTTAGAGCCAATATCATCCTAAATACAAATCTAAAACAAAGAAGCATTAACAAGCAATGGTCCTTATTCTCCCTTAACATGAATGCTCTTGCCTATAAAAAGAAACAGGCTCACAGAACGGATCCGAAGACAGAATCTATCCTTCTGCTGCATAAAAGGAACACATCTAAGCTTCAAAGATAGACATTACCTCAGGGTAAGGGCTGGGAAAAGATCTTCCAATCAAATGGACCGAAGAAGCATCATGTGTGGCTATCCTAATATCCAACAAGTTCAACTTCAAACCAAAATTAATCAAAAGACATGAAGAAGGTCATTTCATATTCATCACAGGAGAAATCCATCACCACAAAGTCTCAATTCTGAACATCTATGGCCCAATACAAAGGCACCACCATTCATAAAACAAATGCTATCAAAACTTAAACCTCACATAGAACCTCACACACTTATAGTGGGAGACCTCAACACACCACTTTCACCACTAGACAGGACCACCAATCAGAAACTCAACAAAGAAACAAAAAAACTAACAGAAGATATGGCTCAACTGTGTTTAACAGACATCTATAGAACATTCCATCCAAACACAAAAGAATATAGCTTCTTCTCTGCTCCACATGGTACCTTCTCTAACACCGGCCACATAGTAGGTAGCATAAAAAAAAAAAAAAAAAAAAAAAAAAAAACCTCAACACATACAAGAGAATTTGAATAGTCCCCTGTATCTTATCAGACCACCATGCTTTAAAATTGGAATTCAACAACAACACAAATCACAGAAACCCTACGAACTCATGGAAACTGAACAATGTGCAATTGCATCACACCTGTGTCAAAGAAGAAATAACGAAAAAAGTTAGGGACTTCCTAAAATTCAACGAGAATGAGGATACAAAATACCCAAACTTATGGGACACCTTCAAAGCAGAGTTGTGAGGAAGTTCATTGCACTAAGTGCACATATGAAGAAAACAGAGGCTAGTCACATTAGAGCACAACTGAAAGCCTTAGAACAAACAGCCAACATCAAACTGAATGGAGAGAAGCTTAAGGCATTTCCTCTAAAATCAGGAACAAGACAAGGCTGTCGTCTCTCTACATATATCTTCAATATAGTACTTGAAGTTCTAGCTGAAGCTATAACATACAAAAGGAGACCAGCGGGATCCAATTTGGAAAGGAAGAATCAAACTGTCTCTATTTGCAGATGATATGATAGTTTACATAACCAACCCAATAAACTCTATCAGGGAACTCCTACAACTAATAAACACCTTCAGCAAACTAGCAGGATACAAGATAAACTCAAAAAAAAAAAAAACACTAGCCCTAATTTATTCAGATGACAAAGAGGCTGAGAAAGAAATCAGAGAAACATCACCCTTTACAATAGCCACAAAAAACATAAAATATCTAGGGGTAATGCTTACCAAACAAGTGAAAGATCTATATAATAAGAACTTTGTGGTTTTAAAAAAAGAAATTAAAGAAGATACCAGAAAATGGAAAGATCCCACATGGTTTTTGATAGGTAGGATAAATATAGTAAAAATAGCAATTTTGCCAAAAGCAGTCTAAAGATTCAATTCAATCCCCATTAAAATCCCACAATTCTTCACTGACCTTGAAAGGATGAAAATCAACTTTATATGGAAAAAAAAAGACCCAGGATAGTCAAATAAACCCTGTACAATAAAAGAACTTAAAGAGCTATAGTTATGAAAACAGCCTGGTATTGGCACAATAACAGACAAATAGACCAATGGAATTGAATTGAAAATGCTGATATTAACCTATGAACACCCAATTTTCGACAAAACAGCTAAAAAATACAATGGGGGGAGGAAGCATCTTCAACCGATGGTGCTCACACAATTGAATGATGGTGTGTAGAAGACCACAGATACACCCATGTCTATTGACATGCACAAAGCTCAAGTCCAAATGGAACAAAGACCTCAACATTAATCCAGCCACACTGAATCTCTTAGAAAGAAAGTAGGAGGTACCCTTGAACAAATTGGTATAGGAAGACCACTTTATGAACATAACCCTAGTAGCACAGACAATGGGATCAACAATTAATAAATGGGACCTCTTCAAACTTAGAAGCTTCTGTAAGGCAAAGAACACAGTGGACAAGACCAAATGGCAGCCCACAGACTGGGAAAAGATTTTCAGTAATCCTACACTTTACAAAGGACTGATCTCCAAAATATACAAAGAACTCAAGAAACTAGTCAACAAAACATCAAATTACCCTATTACAATGGGGTACAGAATTTAAGAAAGTATTCTCAATACAGGAAATAAAAATGGTAGAAAGACACTTAAGAAAGTACTCAGCATCCTTAGCTGTCAGGAAAATGCAAATCAAAACAACCCTGAGATACCATCATACTCCTGACAGAATGGCTAATATTAGAAACACCAATGAAAACTAATGCTAGAGAGGATGTGGAGAAAGGGGAACACTCCTCCACTGCTGGTAAGAGTGCAAACTCGTACAGTAAATTTGGAAATCAGTATGGAGGTTCCTCAGGAAAATGTGAATTAGTTTACCACAACACCCAGCAATTCCCCTCTTAGGCAAATACCCAAATGATTCACATCCATGCAACAAAGACATGTGCTCAACTATGTTCATAGCAGCATTATTTGTAATAGCAAGAACCTTGAAGCAACCTAGATGCCTCTCAACTGAAGGATGGATAAAGATGATGCGGCACATGTACACAATGGAATATTACATGCAGAGAAAAATAATAGAATATTGAAATGTGTACGCAAGTGGATGGCACTTGAAGAACCCATCCTGAGTGAGGCACCCCAGGCACAAAAAGAGGAACATGGTGTGTACTCACTCATATATGGATTTTAGACATAGAGCAAAGGATCACCAGCCTATAATTCACAGTATCCAGAGGAACTAGGATACAAGGTGTATTCTAAGAGAGTCATATAAGGTCCCTCCTAAAAGGGGGAATGGACAAGCCCCCCAGAGCACATGGGAAAAGGGGGGAGCAGTGAATGGAGAAGAAACTAGGAGAAAGAGAAGCAGAGGAGAAGAAAGCATGTGCGACTAGGTAGATTGAGTCAGGGTAAGAAGAGAATCAGAAGAGAGAGAAACCATAAAAGAGGGAACCATCATTGGTTTGAAAAGAAAACTGAATCTAAAGAAATCTCTAGACCTACAAGACTGACTCCAACCAACAATTTAAGCAACTGTGGAAATATCCTTCCCTGATAGTGAGATCAACAACTAACTTATCCACCATCATGGAACCCTCATCTAGTACCTGTTGGATACTGAAGCAAATGCCCATAACTAAACACTGAGTTGAACTAGAGCAATACCTCAGCAGTTAATTGCTCTAGCTACTCTGAAAAGTACCCAGGTCTAATGCCAGCACCCACATGGCAGCTCACAAGCATCTATAATTGTAGTTTTCGAGGATCTGCCATCATATTCTGGCCTCTGTGGGCACTTCACACACACACACACACACACACACACACATGCACAAACAGAGAGAGAGAGTGAAAAGTGAGTAATAATAATATTAATAATAATAAAAAGCCAGGTGGTGGTGGTACATGCACTTAATCCCAACACTCAGAAGACAGAGGCAGGAGGATCTCTGAGTTTGATGACAACCTGGTCTACAAAATGAGTTCCAAGATAGTCAGGTCTACACAGAGAAAGCCTGTATCTAAAACAAGCAAAACAAAAAAGGAAAGAAAAGGAAATGTGTGTGTGTGTGTGTGTGTGTGTGTGTTCATGCGTGTGTGTGCATATGGTTTGATTCAGCCATGAAGAAAAATGAACACATATAAACAAACAGAAAATGAAAAACCATATGATCTTCTCCATAGATGCTGAAAAAGCCTTCGACAAAAATCAACACCCTTTCATGATAAAGGTCTTGGAGAGATCAGGGATAACAGGAACATACCCCTAAACATAATAAGAGCAATATACAGCAAACAAACAGCCAACATCAAACTGAATGGAGAGAAGCTTAAAGCAATTCCTCTAAAATCAGGAACAAGAAAAAGCTGCCCTCTCTCTCCATATCTCTTCAATATTGTACTTGAAATTCTAGTTAAAACTGTAAGAAAACAAAAAGTGATCAAGGGGATCCAAATTGGAAAGGAAGAATTCAAATTGTCTCTATTTGCAGATGATATGATAGTTTACATAAGTGACCCAATAAACTCTATCAGGGAACTCCTACAGCTGATAAACACCTTCGGCAAGCTAGCAGAATACAAGATAAACTCAAAAAAAAATCAGTAGCCCTACTTTTTACAGATGACAAAGAGGCTGAAAAAGAAATCAGAGAAATGTCACCCTTTACAATAGCCACAAACATAATGTATCTTGGGGTAATGCTTACCAAACAAGTGAAAGACCTATGTAATAAGAACTTTGTGGCTCTAAAGAAAGAAATTAAAGAAGATGCCAGGAAATGGAAAGATCTCCCAGTTCTTGGATAGATAGGATAAATATAGTAAAAATAGCAATCTTGACAAAAAGCAATCTACAGATTCAATGCAATCCCCATTAAAATCCCAACACAATTCTTAACTGACCTTGAAAAGATAATAATCAAATTTATAGGAAAAAAACAAAATACCAAGGATAGCCAAAACAACCCTGTACAATAAAAGAACTTCAGGAGGCATCACTCTCCCTGGCTTTAAGCTCTACTACAGAGCTATAGTTCTGACAACAGCCTGGTCCTGGCAAAATAAAAATAATAATAGGCAGGTAGACCAATGGAATCAAATGGAAAATCGCGATATAAACCCACACACCTATGAACACCTGATTTTCGACAAAACAGATAAAAGAATACAATGAGGGGGGAAGCATCTTCAACAAATGGTACTGGCACAATTGGATGAGGGTGGGTAGAAGATTGCAGATAGACCCACGCCTATCAACACACACAAAACTCAAGTCCAAATGGATCAAAGACCTCAACATCATTCCAGCCACAATGAACCTCTTAGAAGAGAAACTAGGAGGTACATTGAACATATTGGTATAGGAGACAGCTTCCTGAACATAAATCCAGTAGCAAAGACACTGAGAGCAACAATTAATAAATGGGACCTCTTCAAACTTAGAAGCTTCTGTAAGGCAAAGAATACAGTGGACAAGACCAAACAGCAGCCCACAGACTGCAAAATGATTTTAACCAATCCTACATCCGACAAAGGGCTGATCTCCAAAGTATACAAAGAACTCAAGAAACTAGTCAACAAAACACCAAATATCCCTATTAAAAATGGGGTACATAATTAAAGAAAGAATTCTCAATAGAGGAAATCAAAAAGGCTGTAAGGGCTCAACATCCTTAGCTATCAGGGAAATGCAAATCAGAACAACTTTGAGATACCATCTTACTCCTGCCAGAATGGCTAAAATTAGAAACACCAATGACAACTTATGCTGGAGAGGATGTGGAGAAAGGGGAAGACTCCTCCACTGCTGGTGGGAGTGCAAACTCGTACAGCTATTTTGGAGATCGGTTCCTCAGGAAAATGGGAATTAGTTTACCACAGGACCTGGCAATCCCCCTGTTATGCATATATCCAAATAATTCACATCCATGCAACAAAGATATGTGCTGAGCTATCTTCATAGCAGCATTATTTGTAATAGCAAGAACCTGGAAGCAACCTAGATGCCCCTCAACTGAAGGATACATAAAGAAGAGGTGGCACATCTACACAATGGAATACTAATCTGCAGGAAAAAATAATGGAATTTTGAAATTCACGGGCAAGTGGATGACACTTGAAGAAACCATCCTCAATGAGGATGGGATGGGAGGATGGTCAGGGTGCATGTGAGGGTCAGAGGGTGTAAGTGAGAGGGAGGGAAGGAGAGCAGGAAGGAGGGAGAGAGGCAAAACTGGGATAACCATGTAAAATGAAAAATAAATAAATCTTAAAAAAGATTAATGAACATATATCATTTGTAGAAAATGGATATAACTATAAATTATTATATTAAGCACAATAATTCAGACTCTGGAAGATAAATATTGCATGTTTTCTGTCATTTATAGATCCCAGATTTTATAAAAGTATAAAATGTTAGAGGGAAAGAAGAGCAAGGGGAGGTACTGGAGAATGAATATAGTAAAAGTAGATGATTTGTTGAATGAAAATGTTTTTATAGATGTATCACTATGTACAATGAATATATTGCCAGTAAAATGTTTAACATATTAGTGAGATGCCCCACATAGCTGAGAAACCAAGATTTCACTACTTTTAACCTTGATCAGAGACACTTTTCACTACAATGGATAGCAGTTAATTCAGATATTCTCATAACTACTTAGTGTACTGGGAAAAAGTAACTGTCAGTGCTCAGCCATAAATGAGACATACATGTATCAAGCCCTCAAAGTCTCAGGGACTATTACAGAATAGTGGGTAGAAAGACCATAAGAGTTGGAGGATGGGAAGGATGCTATGAAGTGTTGTTTTCTAGATATGGCATGGCTATTGTACACATGGAATCATGGCAGCTATGTTCCTTGTGTAAGTTCAAGCCAGTTAGAAGAGAGCTATTATCAGTTGATATCTGCTAAGAGAAGGAGACTCACTTTTCTTTATGGAGTTGCCAGTGAATGATCTTACATCCATGCATATGTGGACAGTATTTACTGGACTCAATGGGCTATAAAAAAAAGAGTAGGAAGGAATATTTGGTTGGGGAATGTGAGGAGTTGGAGGGAAGGAGTAGGAGTATATATGACCAAAATACATTGTGCACATATATGGAATTTTTCAAATAATAAATAAGTAAATAAAAACTAGTGAAAAAACTCTCTGTCATTTGACCCCTGCATTATATTTGGCAGAGACTAACAAAGCAAAAGATGTATAAGCCAATGCTATAGTTTGTTAGATTATGATTAGTGCAGTGGAAAAAATTGAATGAGTAAAGGGAGATCTAAGAAGTACACAATTGTGCACAAAGAAATATTGTAGTTGGAATAAAACCTTAAGAAGATGACAATGATAGCCATGCCATGTCCAGATCTTCCTTCTAAGAACTTATATCTCTGACTCTGGAAATGTTAACAACACTTTGAGGACATTCCTCAGCTGCACAAATCCACTTCACCAAAGAATAGCCATCATAGAAGAGAGGAGCAGTAAGGGAGGCAGAATAGATACTTTTCAGGCCAATGGAAGACAATTCTGGCATGCTCTTTGGCTCTGTGGTAGGGACATTCAAATGTTGCCATCAGGTCTACTCCAGTTGACTTCTCCTCTGCCTTCATGTACTTAGTTCCAGTTTCTTCCTCACCTGTTGGTCCCAAGAGCACCCTCTGTTAAGTTCTCTGTATGCTAAACACAATCTCCCAGACTGCCTGCGATAGCAATCAACCCACAGAAGTAACTGGTGAGCAGGTGTTCCACATTGATGAGAAAGTGGATTCTGTCACATATGTACCTGAAGAAAGAGCATTCTATGCAGAAGGCATAGCCTGTACAAATGCCCTGAGACAGGATTATGCGTACAGTGTTCAAGGAGCATTACAGAGACCAGTGAGGTGTGAGTAGAATGACTTGCAAGGATGCCCTATTAAATGAGGTCTTTTATATTGGCTTAAAATAAAATTGAAGAGTTATGACTGGAAGTATAATGTGATCTGACACAAATTCCTAAGATACCTGTGGCTTTTGGCTACTACCCATATGAGAAGGACACACTACAGAAGGCAGTATGGGACTAAGAGATCATTAAAGAGTTTCAAGAGTAAGTGAAGATGGCTTAGACAAGGGAGATAGAGAGGAGTGTTCAGACTCTGTCCTGGAGACATTGTAAAGTATGCTTTTTCAGTGTCTTTGTTTATGTAGAAATGCTATGGAAAATATTTGAGTTAATATGTATGCATTGTTCAGTTGGAGTCATCCTTACTTAGTCAAGAGGAATTAACTAGTACATAGTTCAGACTAAGCCTCACATCCAGGAATAAGCATGGTACTTATACCTTCATATTGGATGAAGCCACCAAAGGCAGAGGAAAGACATGGAAGAGAAGAGACTCAAGAATAAGAACCCTCCAAAAACAATCTCCTGGGGGGAAAGTGAACCCCATGAAAAACACTACAAAGGAGCAAGTACTAATGATGGAGAACAGTGAGAGAGTTCTCTAGACCACATTTTAAAAAATTTAATGGAACCACTGTTGCTAGTGGGTCAAGGCTGATTGATGAAAGCTGAGAATCAACAAAATACCAGCATTATGAAAAATAATAGCATATTGAAAAGATAAGCTGCAAGATAGAATGACAATCATTGGAATAAAGGAAGGATTTTCAAAGTGATTCTGTTTTCTCCTTTTCTTTGTAGAAACTTACATCTATAGATAGACTGAGGCTGTAGCTCAGTGGTAAGGCTCTTACATAATATGCCTACATCCACAAAGGGAAAACATATTCCCACAGAAAACTCGTTCATTCCAAAGTGGTATCATAATTTAAGGAGACAATTCAGACTAGAATTGGCAGCCTATTTCTTTTCCCTTAAGAAGCTCTGTACCTTCCCATGCCAAAGACAAATTCTTTCATTAGCAGGATAGAAAAATTAATAGAGTTTTTAACTATGTACATCGCAGAGACCAGCTTTGTAAAATAGAGCCAATTGCATCTAATCTATAATTGTCATAAGTACTAACTAATCAGGAAATGAACCTAAACTAACCCATGCAATAAACAATACTATTTACTAACACTTGTCTGCTCTTTTCTGAAGTGAAATGGAGGAATAGTGGATTTGGGGATGAGAGGTGGGGGGGGGGACTGGAAGGAGAGGCAGCAGTTAGAATATATGAGAGAAGAATAAAAAAGTACTCTTATTCTCAGTCAATGAGCCACATATGTTGATGACAAGCCAACATATTTAGCTCTAGTGGCTTCATCCACTTCTCTCTCCATTCTTTGTGTCCTTCTATAGTCCCATGCTATAGACCTTTGACCTATTTAGTTCCCAGGTACATCAGGTGATCACCATTCTTTCTCACACTTTCTTTGTTTTTAATTTCATTGCCATTGTGCTCAAAATATTGCCTGAAACACTACACCATTTGAAATCTTATCCATACTTACAAGTCCAACATGAATACTCACTTGTCCTGGTTTGATTTTCATTGTTATGGTAAAACATTGACCAAAACCAAGTTGGAAAACAAAAGCATGCATTTAGCGTAATTTGTCATCAGTCATCCTTAGAAGCCAAGGCAGAAACTCAGCACAGGAGCATGAACCGCAAAGCAATGAAAGAATAATGCTTATTTCTTGCTCCTCTTGCTCCTCCTCAGCCAGCTTTCTTATCCAAAACCCATTTGTGTAGAGAAGGAACTGCTTACAGTGGGCTAGAATCTTCAGCCTCAGGTAGTAATCAATTAAACACCTCACATATATGATCACAAAGCTAATTAATGGAGGAAATTTCTCAGTTGTTTCTTGTCAAATGTCATATGAACCACCAAGAACAACCATCATACCATTCTTCTGCAAAATGTATCCTCCTTTTCCTCTCCTTTATGCTTTCATAATACATTGGATGTCTGTTATAGACAGGTGCTGTATATGAACATTTGCTTCATTCAACTAACACTGCTGTATTTCTCAGCATCTCCTGTTTGTTTGTTTGTTAGTACAGTAGCCGGAATGCCAGTCTGTTTTAGTACATTTGTAGTTTACATTCGCTCTGCCCGGATTAATAATTATTGTCAACACTTCCATGGCTTTCAAATGATGGCATGGATTTAGTGATGTATAATGGGATGACAATAGTAATTAGTATTTTGATAGCCAAGTCTGAGCCTCTTCATCCATGTAATTTCCACAGTACCTCATAGCACCACATTCAGAATGGTTGATTAATAACTGTACAATGGTAAGTTACAAAACTAAGTGATTCTGTTGAGAAGTATGTGGTTTCCTTTTGTTCTCTTGTCAGAAAAGAACAGACAGTGGATAGCTCAAAACTTGAGGAAGGAAGAAGCTCCCTTTAACATTTCTCCCTCTTCACCACATGTATGTGAATTATGAAGCCCCAAGGCAGACTTAAGGAATCAGAAACTTCATTTTAACTGTGGAAATTTTGGGGGAGTTGTTGGTTTATTGGTTATCTTCTTGTTGATTTATTTTGTTTTTCATTTTTAAAGAGAGGGAATGGAATTAAGAATACATGCAGAGATCCCTAAAGTACTGTATTAACCAACTAGAGGAAGGTGAGCTTCCTCTCTTGGGAAGGGTACCCTTGGGCCAGGAGTCAGGTCAATGATATCTGTTCCAACTAGGCCCCAATAAGTCCCCACATGTGAAGATGAGAAGGCTAGGACAAGGTCATCTTATATGTCCCTTCTAAGTCTCACATTCATGGATGACCCAGACACAATTCTAAAAGAATACAGATAACATCAGTATCTATTCCTGCTTTCAACCTCTGCCAAGACCCTATGGACAAGACTGGAATGATTAAAGAACCATTTCAAGAGACCTGAAATTCTTTTAAACTACTGTAATACAATGTTCTGTTTAGGAAAAACAGTTGTCTCCCAGAGAATACCTAAATGTGCCTGGCTAAGTAAGCCCTTATTACACATCTTGATAAAACAGTTAATTATATAAACTTATGCAATAAACTATGGTATTTTGATACATGTGTTTAAAAACACAATGAAAAGCTGAACATGGTAGCACATACTAATAACCTCAACAGTCAAGAGAAAGAAGCAGGGGGCATGAGAAATGGCTCAGCGATTAAGAGCACTGACTACTCTTCCAGAGGACCCAGATTCAATTCCCAGCACCCACAGGTCATAACTGTAAGTCCAAGATCTGACATTCTCTCACAGACATAGATGCAGGCAAAACAGAAATACACATAAAATAAAATTTAAAAATTATAATAATGAAAGTGGAAGAGGCAAAGGATACAGAATTTTAGGTCATACTAAGCAACATAGTGAGCCTGAACTACATGAGTCCCAGACTTAAAGACAAATTAAAGGCAAATTAAAAATCAAGATTCTGATACCTAGGTCTGGATTGGGATCTCCAAGATGTCCCTTTCTAATGATCTCCCAGGAAATGATGATGCCACTAGACCAGGCACACCCTTGGGGGAAAATCTCAGTTATTACATTGTGACCCACCCAAAGATAATAACTATGGGAAAACAAAGATTCTTTAAAGAGAAAAGCAAGCATACACAGAGATCCTAGATAAAAGAGTCCTATAAACACACTTTTAGTTTATACTGAGTTTAGCATTATATCCTGTTTTCTTTCTAGAAATATCCTCTTAGTGAGAACCCTTGTCTCCTAGATACCCTGCACAGCCAGGAAAGAATGCTTTGTTCAGAGGGATCTTCTTTTCTTCCCCTTAGCTTTTGTATGTTACTCATAGGTCTCATTATCCCTCAAAACGTGTCCCAATTTAGCTTCAGCTGCAAATTTAATTAATGCTCTGTGTAACCCTTCTGCACAGTATGGAGGATGACACTAATTAAGGGTAGAGACAAACCTAGTCTGCCTTTTCGTTCTGCCCTGTCTGCCATTACTGGCTTGAATTCTTGGCAGTTCTTAGCTAATTCCAAACTCCAAATAAAGTTCTATTTGAGTAAGATGAAAGTTAGCAATTTTCCATTCTTCACACCAACAAAACATCCAGTATTTAAAAGACTCTACCCTAATTTATCCCCAAGGGATTTGCGCTGGTAATGCTTTACTATTTATTCAGGCTCCTCGACAAATCCTTAA
>NW_026126236.1:0-110781 GCF_943737965.1 Phodopus roborovskii | reverse complement strand
TGGGTCTGGGTTTCCTTTTTGGTAAATGGGGCTGGCTGATAAGGGTTTCTTTCCTCACAGGCAACTTGTGAGGATTGAAGTCAGGTGTGTGTAGGGGACTGGGGTCTTCTGGCCTTCTTGGTTTTCTACAGACTTGGGACTTGGCTGTTCCTGGTATTTATCCCACTATGTGAACTCGGGCTTTGTGGGAGTGGAGTCTTCAGGGTTTATCATAGCTCCCAGTACACCAGTGCCATCTCCCTGACTCAGTGGGTAAAAGCTCAGGCAAGCAAGATGGCTCAGTGGGTAAAGGTACGGGTGTCACCAAACCTGATGACCTGATTTGAACTCCCAGGACCCACATGGTGGAAGGAGGGAACCAACTCTTAAAAGTTGTCCTCTGACCCCAGCATGTGTTGCTGCAGAATGTGTACATCACACATCCAGTTCTTCCCCACAGAAATAAATAAATGGAATTTTTTATATATAATTTTTTTATTTAATTTTATATAACAAAGTCCAATTAAATGAAAACAAACATTTATACACAATATTTGGGAATTTGGGCGTCGTTCTTTCCAAACTACTTCCTGCTGGTAAGGGGCGCTGTCTTGGGAGATTCGAAGAAGATTCAGATATCCTAGCTGTAGTCTGTAGGGCTGTTTTGTCCAGCTGTTTTGAATGTAGGATCAGCTTGTACTCTGTTTCAGGCAGTCTGGCGTGATCAAACCACATTAGTCTGGAAGGAATCCACATCTTTTCATTTTCTGTGGAAACAAAAATAGAAATCCTTTTCCCCAGTAACTTATTCTTCAACTTAAATTTTGGAGTCAAAGCGTTTTTTTTTTTTTTTTATTTATTATTTTACATGTTGATCCCAGTTCCCTCTCCCTCCCTCCCTCCCTCCCTCCCTCCCTCCCTCCCTCCCTCCCTCCCTCCCCTCCAGCCCTCCCTCCCTCCTTCCCTCCCTTTTACCCTCTCTGCCCTCTCACATGCACTCTAAACACCCTCCCCTCCCAACCCCCCACCACAATACCATATGTAGGGGAATGCCATCCAGTTGGGGTCATGTAGATCTGACAGGTCATGTGAAGTAGGGACTAGGGCTTCTCTCCTATCTCTAGAATAAGGCAGTTATCCCTCCATGGGGGATATGTTTGCAGAGTCCTTCTGTGCACCAGGGATACATCCTGGCTCCACTGTCTGAGGTCTCTTAGATTGCTCAGACCTTCTGGCTGAGACCCATATTCAGGGGGGTCCGAGTCAGTCCCCTGCTGGCTTCCCAGCTATCAGTCTAGTGGCCCTTAGCTCCTCCTTGTTCAGGTAAGCTGTCTCTATGTACTTCTACCACATGGTCTTGTCCTCTCCATCTGCTTCTGGGTTCTAGTTTGACTCAGTGTTTATGTATGGGTGTTTGCTCCTATTTTCAACAGGCATTAGTTGAGGGCTCCATGGAGAAGTTAGTTGTTGATCTCACTCTCCAGGAAGGGCATTTATGATAGCCTTTCCACGGAAGCTGAGATTGTTAGTTGGGAGCAGTCTTGTAGTTCTCTCGACCTTTCTTTGTGTTCAACTTTATCTTCAAACCAATATTGGCTCCCTCTTTTATGTTCTCTCTCTCTGTCTCTCTCTCTCTCTCTCTCTCTCTCTCTCTCTCTCTGTCTCTCTCTTTCTCTCTTTCCTATTTTCCATTCCTAACCAGGCTCAATCCTCCTGGTCGCACATGCGTTCCTCTCCTACCCCTCATTTTCTCCTACTTCTCTCTCCATTCGCTGTTCTCCCCCACTTTACCTGAGCTCTGGGGGACTTTTCCCTTCCCAGTTCTGTGAGGGACTTTATATGAATCTCTTAGAATACAACTTGTATCCTAGTTCCTCTGGTGATGTGAATTATAGGCTGGTGATCATTTGATCTAGTTCTAAAATCCATATATGAGTGAGTACATACTGTGTTTCTCTTTTTGTGACTGGGTTACCTCATTCAGGATGGTTTCTTCAAGTGCCATCCACTTGCCTGCGAATTTCAAGATACCATTATTTTTTTCTGCAGAGTAGTATTCCATTGTGTAGATGTGCCACATCTTCATTAACCATTCTTCAATTGAGGGGCATCTAGGTTGCTTCCAGGTTCTTGCTATTACAAATAGTGCTGCTATGAACATAGTTGAACAGATGTCTTTGTTGCATGGATGTGAATCCTTTGGGTATATGCCTAAGAGGGGGATTGCCGGGTCTTGTGGTAAACTAATTCCCATTTTCCTGAGGAACCGCCATACTGATCTCCAAAATGGCTGTATGAGTTTGCACTCCCACCAGCAGTGGAGGAGTGTTCCACTTTCTCCACATCTTCTCCAACATAAGTCATCACTGGTGTTTCTAATTTTAGCCAATAAATGGAATTTTTTAAAGTGAAAAAAAAAAAGGCAAAGAAACAAAAATAATTCAAAGGGAAAAAAAAAAAAAAAACAAGGCAAGGTTCCTGTCTTAGTCCTAGAGCCTTGCTACTCAAGGTAAGGACGAAGGGCCAGCAGCCACAGCAATTAAAACGATGTGAAGAAGATAGTCTCAGACCTACACTATCTCCGGAATCACAGGGTTATTTGAAGGGATCTCCAGACAACTCGATAGTGTGAAAGCGCATCTGAAAGTCCCTGTAAAATGTGACGTTAATGATTTCCTATCTGAAGATGAGGATGTCTCCATTGAATTGATGACTAGCTGCTTGTAGTCACACATACCTGGAATCCCTTCACTGGGGAGGTTGAGGCAGAAAGATTGCTACTAGTTTGAGAGCAGCCTACAGAGGGAGACCTCTTTCTCAAAATAACAATAAAAAACAAAAATAAGATGATTACATTTTTGTTATTGAAATGAAAATTATTAGAGAATTCCATTTTTCAGCTGAGTTCACAAACATCTAGAGAAGAAAAAGGGTTTGCATTTTTGACTCCTGTGTACCCTGAACACTTTTGGATACCTGTGATGGTTCCTCAGAGATGTAGCACACTTAAGTGGAATGTGGAGGTGAGTGAGGAAGCAGGCAAGGATCTCATCTGCATCCCCTTCTCCATAAAGGGGACAGGAATGCCTGTAGGTCTGTGTCTATTATTCACCTCAAGGAGCATGAGGCATGGGCCCATAAGACTCAGTTGTGAAGCTGGGTGGTGGAGCACGCCTTTAATCCCAGCACTGTGGAGGCAAAGGCAGGCAGATCTCTGTGAGTTCGAGATTAGCCTGGTGAGTTCCAGGATAACCATGTCTCAAAAAAACAAGCAACAACAACAACAACAACAAAAAAAAAATAAAATAAAACAAAAGGATTCAATTGTGGTGACAAGGATGCCAGAGGATGACACCATGATGCTATGTCAACATATACAAATGCTCCTTCGTTAAGGTAGAATCCCCAAGAGGTTAAAAACATTGAGTCTCTTGGGCCAGTGAGATGCCTTGGGTAAAAGTGAATACTGCCAAACCAAAGGACCTGAGTTTAATTCCTGGGACCCACAGAGTGCAAGGAAAGAATTGAATACCTGAAAATTGTTCTCTGACCTCTACAGGTAAGTGGGACATACACACCACACACACACACACACACACACACACACACACACACACACACACACGAGATAAAATGCAATAATAAAAATCTTGTTCAAATATAAAACAATCACATGCCAAGGATTTGATTTAACTCATTGATTCCTGAGGAGAACAGACAAGATGTTAAAAATGGTCTGAATGTAATTTAATAGAAGAATGAGATGGCTGGCTAGAAATTATTTCCATTTCTACTAGCAGATAGAAAATTCTTGAAATTAACCCCTGATCCTAGTTGTGTGGGTGTGGGGGCTGTGAAAAAACCTAGCCTCAGGAAATCAATCAAAAGTTCCAGCACCCAAAAGAACACACAATAATCTCTTTTGCCTACTTCCAATTTGGGATAATTTTGTCTGATACTACTCTTGACAAGCCCTTGAGAATCCGGAAATAGTTACTGCCTGGAAATTACTCTAAGAACGGAATGTGGGCCTTGGAGGAAAGGGTCAGGGAAGAGAATGACCAGGCCCTGCTCTTCTTCGTTGCTGTTTTAAATCTTATCTGGAATGTATGTTCCTGTTCACCTTCACTTGGTCATACAGTGTGAGGTGCAGCCTATCCCAGCTGGCATGATTTGGCATCATGCAGGGGACAGTGACAGTTCCCAGGGAGGAGACAAGGTGGTCTCTTCCTCACTCCCATTCTCTTTAACCTTGGCTGCTGAGTAGAGGGAGACACTGTATCTGCAAACATATGCAGCCTTGTCCAAAATATTTTCTTCTCCTATACAGTTCTTGCCAATATTGTTAATCTGTGGGTTGACTTCGGACCAAAATAAATCTTCTAGTATTGGCTACCAGCTAGCTAATTTTACTTGTAACCGGGGCCTAGAAAGTGCAGGCCCTCAGCCGACCATTCTGTGTTTATTTTGCTTTCTCTCTGTTGCAGTTTAAACATCACATTTGGAAAAGCAGATCCTTTATGCAAACGAACAGACATGGAGAGCAACAGCAACAGGGCTGACTGGATGGAAAAATGGCCGCTTGCCATCACCCTACACACACACTCCTCTTTTCCCCACGTTCTGATCATGCTCATTGACCGTGTGTGTGTGTGTGTGTGTGTGTGTGTGTGTGTGTGTGTGTGTGTGTGTGTGTGTGATGTTTGGAATTTGAAAACATTTCCCAGAGCACAAAGAGACACAGCAATTTGGGAAGAATTTTCTCTTGCTTTTTTGCTTGTGAGTGCGTGCGTGCATGTGTGTGTGTGTGTGTGTGTGTGTGTGTTATGCGAATATGTGCATATATGTGTGTTGTATGTGAATATGTGCATATATGTCCACCTATGGTGCAGGTACCCATTGTAGAGGTCAAAGGAAGATACTCGGTATTTTTCTCTATTGTTCTCTACCTTATTCCTATGAGACAGGGTCTCTCACTGAACCTGACTGAAGCTCACTGCATCAGCTAGCCTGCTTGGCCATCAAACTCCTGGGACCCTCTTGTCTCTGCTCCAAAATGCTGGCATTCTCTCTCTCTCTCTCTCTCTCTCTCTCTCTCTCTCTCTCTTCATGGTTACTAGGGATTTCAACTCAAGTACAAGCATTTTTACCCACTGAGCTACCTCTCCATCCCTGGAAGAATTTGCTTTGGGGCTTAGAGAAATTGCCTTGAAATTTCAATAGGAAAGTGGGCCGTGAATTATTTCTGCCTTTGGTCCTGGAGACATTTGGTCATTTTGGGTCACTTTTATCCTCACTACCTCTCCTAGTTAGCCTTAACTGTCAACTTGAAACAGTGTACAGTCTTCAGAGAAGGAAGTCTCAATTGAGGAATTGTCCACTTGGATTAGCCTGTAAACACATCTATGTGTGGGTGAGGGTCCAGCCCATTGTGGGTGGCACCATCCTTAGGCAGATGATCCTGACTTGTATAAGAAAGCTGGTAAACTTAGCAGCCTTTCTCTATGATTTCTGCTTCAGTTCCTGTTTGAGATCCTGATTTAACTTCCTTAAATGATGGACTGACTATATCTGTAAGTTGAAATAAACACCTTTCCTCCTATGTACCTTTTGGTCAGTGTTTTATCATAATAACAGAATAAAACTAGAATGCTACCTATGAGAATTAAAAAACAAATCTATGGCTGGGCTATGGTGGCACATGCCTTTACTTCCAGCACTTGGGAGGCAGAGGCAGGCAGATTTCTATGAGTTCGAGGCCAGCCTGGTCTACAGAGTGAGTTCCAGGATATCCAGGACTGTTTCAAAGAGACTGTTTCACAGAGAAACCCTATCTCTAAACAAACAAATAAAAAAGACAAAAAAAAATCTACTTTTATTTTTAGTACTTTTATACGGGTATAAATGTGTGCCTGTGTGAATTTATGTGCACCATGCTTGTTTAGGAGCCTCCAGAGGCCAAATGTAGGTATTTCTCCCTTAGGAACTGGAGTTACAGGCAGTTATAAGCCACTATGTGGGTTCGGGGGACTGAAACTTGGTCCTCTTGCAAGAGCAGTAAGCATTTCTCCAGTTCTCTCTCTCTCTCTCTCTCTCTCTCTCTCTCTCTTTTTTTTTTTTTTTTTTTTTTTTTTTTTTTTTTTTTTTTTTTTTTTTTTTTGAGACAGGGTCTCAAGTATTCAGGCTGGCCTTGAACTCACTATGTAGTCAAAGATGAAGTTAAACTTCTGATCCTCCTGTCTCAATGTCCCAAGTAATTAATAATTAGATAGAAAGCCCTGGGTTTGAGCCCCAGCACTTTATAAATCAGGCTTGTTTGGTGCATGCATGTAACTCCTGCATTTAGGATATATATGCTGCTGCCTGGGATACAGGAGATCCTGTCTCTGCCAGGGACGGGGGGGGGGGGCCGGCGGGGGGGGAACGGGGGACGGACGGGACACACAGTGCCTGGAAATGCTGGTAGAGGAGATTTGACCTTCCAAGATCCCTTGGGGGGGGGTGGAAAATTGAACTGGAATGCATGAAAAAGAAAAAACATTATGGCTGGGGGATGCTGTTCCATGGTAGAATGCTTGGTCAGCATTTGTGAGGTCCCAGGTTCAATCCTTGGCAAGAGTGAAAAAAAAATAAATAAAAACAAGAGATGCTGTCTCTTGGAAACTTTGACTAATTACAGTTTTCTTTGCCTGTATTACATCATACTTGCTCAACATTTGGAGAGAACCCAATCTCAGAAGTCAGTCAGAGCTATGCATCAGGTCTGGGTGTTCTTTACCTGACTGTGACTCTTCAGAGGTTTATGATTTGGGGCTGGATAGTTCCTAAGATTCCTATTGGTACAACAGCTTGTTGGTACTAATACTTGTTTGCCTTTTGCATTCGCGTGAAGCCTGTCTTTCTTTTCTTTTCTGTTTTGTTGTTGTTATATGTTTTGTTTTGTTTTGTTTTTTGAGACAGGATTTCTCTGTGGTTTTGGAGACTGTCCTGGAGCTTGCTCAGTAGATCAGGTTGGCCTCGAACTCAGAGATACGCCTGCCTCTGCATCCCGAGTGTTGGGATTAAAGGAGAGCCACGACCACCCAGCTTGCCTGTCTTTTTCTACAATGCATTTTCCCACTGTTTAGTCAACAGAAAAATACAACTCTCACTCCAAAGGGAGTAAGTGATGGTGTATTCTGAGCCCAATGCAAGTGGTCATGACCTGGGAACACAGACTCAGACTGTTCCACCATGGAAGGAGGTATATGGATTTTTTTAAATAGTGATAGAACAAAAGAAAGTCTTAAAAGTCTACACATTCACTAGATATATTGGTGGAGACATTAGGGAATTGACCCATAGCAAAGTGGCTATGATGTGTGTGGGTGGATGGGAGGTGAGTTTCCAATATCAGGTTAAAGTGTTACCTGCTACCAGGCTCAGCTCTGGTTTGAAGAAAGCCAGCAACAATATGTTTCCCAGGCTTTGCTTGGTAGTTAAAAAGATATTAAATCAGATACAGAAATGGGCAATCCACAGCTGTTGAGAAGACTGCATAGCCCTGGAGTCCCAATGGGGAATCTCCCACATAGGTTGCGGTGGTTAGAATGAGAACAGTGCCATAGGCTTGCGTATATACGCATGTGTGGTGCCCACTTGATAAACTGTTTGAAAAGCATTGGGAGATAGGGCTGTCTCAGCACCATGCCTGTCTGCTCCCTGCCATGATGATAATGGACTGACACTGAAACTATAAGTGAGCTCCCAATTACATGCTTTCTTTTCTAAGAGTTGCATTGGTCATGACACCTGTTTATAGCAATGGAACAGTAATTAAGACATAGGTGTGGCTTTTTGAACCATATCACTCCACTTCCCGCCACACTCTTGCTAATGATATTCCATGGGCATCAGTTTTCTCTTTCGCTCCTCTTCCCTGCTTCCTTCCTACTGCCCCCATCCAACTTGATCATAGCTGAGTAGTCTTGCAGTGGCCTTGAAATTTACCACAGAGGCACCTTGAAGGTATTTTTCTTTGGTATTTTATTGCAACCCACTATGAAGGTCTAAAGAACGCCTTTGACACACTGACTGATTCATCAGTGTTTGTGACTGGCTTTGGACCACTAGACAACATAGTATGAAGACTCGGTCTAGTTTATTAAGTATAACCATAGGTGCCCTTTGTTGGGTTTTTTTTTTTTTTGGTCTGTTTTGTCTTTTTTCTTTTCTTTTCTTTTTCAAGACAGAGTTTCTCTGTGTAGCACAGGTTGTCCTGGAAATCATTCTCTAGACCAGCTGGCCTTGAACTCACAGAGAGCCACCTGCCTCTGCCTCTCAAGTTTGGGGATTAAAGGTGTGTGTCACCATCACCACCACCATCCAGCATAATTCATTCCTTTTTTAAGCCCAAGGACCAGAAAAACAGGATAGATTGGGTGAAAATCCTGGCAGCTGCTAAGAAGAGAGATGGAGAAGAAAACAAAAAGCAAAACATACCTTTCAAGTCATGCGTGGTCCCCAATGTAGCAGTGTTCACAAGTGCCCTTGGGACATGATTGGATCATGAGCATTCTATAGCCTACTTCTTGGATTGGTTCTTTGACTGATTTGTAATTGAATTATTAGGAGGTAATGAAAACTATGGGAGGTAGATCCTAGTTGAGGAAATAGGGTCACTGACAGCATGTTCTGTAACCCTTTACCTTGTCCCTAGTATTCTGTTCCCTTGTGCTCTTTCTCTGTCCCCCCCCCCCACTGCCTCAAGGAGTAACTTTTTCCTAAGTTGTTACCTCTTATTTTGCTTCAAGTCAACAGGCTCTGTTGCTAGCCAGTCTCCAACAGGAACTGACAGACTTGTGGGTGCCCCATCTTGGACTTCCAGCTCCACTAAGCCTTGGGATGATTCCAGCCCCTGAGGAATCCAGAACACAACCACACAAGAGACTTAGCACGAACACTTCTAGCAGTTGCCAGCCAACTGTGAACAATAACCATAAACTGGTCTATGAACCCATCACTTTGGCGCTGTTAAGATGGCTCTTGCTTTGACGCCTGACGACCTGAGTTCTCTGCCTGGTAGGAAAAAACTGATTCCTGCATGTTGTCCTCTGATCTCCACATGCAGGCTATGACATGTGCATACATTACATAACATCCACAGTAAATTCCAAAAAAAAAGTGTTCACTTGGTTTGTGGATGCCATGTGACAACAAGTAACAGGGACAATGTTAACTTTAGTTAGACATGGAAGCTAAGTGCTGACACATATTCTCTAAATCTCTTCAGTGTTTGTGTCTGTAATACCACAGGACAATGCTACTTCACCTCACATCTGCTGTCTTTGAAGAAAATAATATGTTGTGCTTCCTGAAAGAAGATATTTGACAGGTGCCTTCCTGCATCTTCATTTTTCTAAAAGGAAGATTTATTTTATTTAATTTATGTGAACGAGTGGTTTTTGTTTTGTCTTGAGACAGTTTCTCTGTGTAGCTTTGGAGCCTGTCCTGGCACTCGATTTGTAGACCAGGCTGGTCTTGAACTCACAGAGATCTGCCTGCCTCTGCCTCCCAAGTGCTGGGACTAAAGACGTGTGCCCCCATTGCCTGGCTGCAAGCTCGTTTTCGTGTCTGGGAACCTCTGTTTCCCACATTCTAGCATGGTACTTGGTGCCCACTGTGAACCCTGAGGGAAGGAGCTAGCTTGCTGCCTTCAATTGGTTTTGTGGTGCAGCTGTGCAACAATCTCACTATTATTTCATTTATTTTTCTTTACAACGTTTTTATTGCTCTTTTGTACATATATGTATATGGTGGGCATATGTGCATGTTGATGTAGGCTGACTTCCTTCCTCTCTCTTTGCTTTACTTATTGGGACAGAGCTTACCAGTCTCTGCTAGTAGAGTCAACTTGCTCTGGGGACCCCTGTCTCTGCCTCCCAAGTGCTGGCATTATAGGTGGCCTTAAGCACACTCCCCGTGGCTTTCTTAAAGTTCTCATGCTTGTGCAGCCCGTGTTTTACCCATGGGTCATCTCTTCAGCCCCTATTTAATTTTTTTTGTTGAATATTTTCCCTAATGAACTTATAGACAGACAGATTTACTTACTGGAGGATTAGCATACTGTCTACAATGCATGTTGTGAATATTTTTTATTTTACTTTTTTTTTCGGAACACGTAGGACAACACAGTGACAAACAGGAGTCTCTTTTCCTGTTGCCTCTATAGGGTAAGGTCCTCTTCTTCCTTCCAGTGGGCATGGATATAATAGTACTTTTTGGTCAGACTTTCTTGAACCTCCAGCCAGCAAATAATGACATGGAGACTTATTATTAATTATGAAAGCTTGGCCTTTTGCCTCCAACTAGCTCTTATTACTTAATTGGGGCCCCCCTCTCTTTTTTTCTATACAGGGTTTCTCTGTATGGCTTTGGAGGCTGTCCTGGAACTAGCTCTATAGACCACACTGGACTCGAACTCACAGAGATCCACCTGTCTCTGCCTCCCAAGTGCTGCCCCAAAGGCATGTCCTACTCTACTGGTAAAATCAGCACACCTAGATTCCTTCTCCTTTTCCTCTCTCTTCCAGAAACTCCACTTATCCTTTCCAATTGGCCCTTCAGCTCTTTATTAAACCAGATTAGAAATTGTGCTGGCAAAGACACATCTTCATAGTATATAAAAAGATTATCCCACATATTTATCCCCTGTCAGCAAAGTAAGAGGCAGTCAACAGGGTGAGGTGGGGTGTGCAAGGCCCCTGCTCTCTGTCACTGGACTCACCTGAAGTATCCACTTCCAAGATGGCTGACTTGCCTTGGTGTCCACAATAGGAGTCAGCTCCTGACCACATGGATTTTTCTCCAAGAATTTTCAAGTGTCCTTGGCATGGAAGCGGGCTTCCTCCAGACAGAGGTTGATAACAGGGAACAAGCCACAGAGTCATTAATAATCCAGCCTCCAGAGTAATTTTCTGTCACCTCCACAGTAAGTGATTGGGTAGTGTTCCTTACTTCCTTGTTGCCGTGACCAAATAACCGACAGCAGACAATTTAAGGGAGGAAGGGTTTGTCTTGGTTCATGTTTTGCAGGATACAGCCTATCACAGTAGGGAGGCATGGCAATAGCTTGGCTCCATGGTGGCAGGAGCATGTGGCTGGGACTTTTCACTCTTCACATCTCAGTGGTGTGAGCAGAGAGGTCAGGAAGTGGGGCTATGAGCCTCAATGCCCATTCCCCCAGATCCATTAAGCATCCCCCAAAGTTTCACAGCCTCTCAGAACAGTGTCACGAGCGGGGGGTGGGGGGGGGGACGGGACGGACTAATTGTTCAAACACACCAGCCTGAAGGGGAGATGAGTAAAAAACAAAAGATGGGCTTTCACTATGTAGCCCAGGCTAGCCTTGATCCTGATTCTCCTGCCTTAGTTTTTCTAGTGCTGAAATCACAGGTACATGCTGCAGTATTCACGGCCCTTTTCTATTGATGCCCGGTTTTCTTTGAGATAGGGCTTACTGTGTTGTCCAGTATGGCCCCGAACTCCTGGCCCTTAGCTATCTTCTCACCTCAATCTTAAGTAGCAGGGACAGGTGTGAGACACTATCTGTCGGCCTAGGTGTGATCAACAGCTGGAAGGTGGTGCACACAATTGTTTATGCATGTGATGGAGAAACAAGTGAACCAGGAGATAAGATAACTACAGGAGATGATCCATAGTGGCAGCTGACTGTCAAAGCCACGGGGACACAGGGAAGAGCTAGGTCGCTGTTACATTCTGTCTTTCATGGGTTATTTTTCTCTTACCTTTCTTTTTCTTTCTTTCTATCTTTTTTTTTTTTTTTTTTCTGAGACAGGGTTTCTCTGTGTAGCCCTAGCTGTCTTGGAACTCACTCTGTAGACCAGGCTGGCTTTGAACTCACAGTCCAAGTACTGGGATTAAGGATGTGTACCACCAACCATCAACGCCCAGTTTATAACCTGTTTTAACATATATTCAGTCTATCAGTTCTGTTCCTTTAGAGAGCCCTGATGAATACGAATGTCAACCTGTTTCAATGTGCTAAGTTAAGCATTGAGTTTTAGTGGAATGATTCTTAGTTCTTAGGAGCTAGAGAGCACACTTCACAGGCCATGTCTCGGGCAGGACCTTCTGCTTTCAGAAACCCAAGCTGGGGGAGTCAGAACTGATTCTAAAGAAGGAGAAGCTTACTGGATGGAAGGAGACAGAACCAGTCACACTTGGGAAGTCCAGAGGAGTGGAGACTGCTTACAGGCTCTGGGGAAGCCCCAGGGACAAGTCAAGTCTATCCCAGTCATTATCATATGCCTGTGTTTGTCAGTCATAGACCAGAAAAGTGGAAGCAATAGCTCCTTGTAGTAGGTCTTCATAGACTGGGCCTGAGACTGGTCCAGATGCACCTTATTTCCCCTCCATCAGTGGACTGCGGAGTGGGTGCTTCCTCTGTATGTGGAATTGTTCCTTTCCATCTGCCTGCCATGGTGCCTGTCACTCTTATGAGCCTATGTGTCACATGCACATTTCCCATGCGTAGCTGTGGTGTGGACTTGATGGTGGACACTCAGAGTTTATCCATCCCCACCTAACTTCCACTAGGAGTGGCAGCTGTGGCTCTGCCGTTGCTTGAACCCTCCACCTGTAAGTGTCACCAGCATGGATGCTTCATCATCATGCAGCTTGAATTTTTTTTAAATTGTATTTTATGGTGTGTGTGTGTTCCACGGACAATCAGCTGGAGTTGGCTCTTTCTCTCTACAATGTGGGTCCCAGGGATTCACTTTGGCCCTTCAGGCTTGGCAGCAAGGCTCACCCACTGAGCCATCTCACCAGCCCATAAAGTCTGACTCTTAAAAGCCACACTGCTTCTTACTACTGGGCAACAGGCAGGAAGTAGAGCCTGGGCAGAAAGAGCTAGGGTGATTGCACAGAGTGCCCATGCTTAGCTCCTGGGACTTGCAGCTGGCTGGCTCTATCCTGGTGTGCTCTGCCCTGATAATCCTCTCCTCAAAGAGACAGAGCCCAAGCTTACTATTGATCGCCCCTCACTTTACGGGAATCTAGGGCAAGTGTACACACAGAGGCCCACACACCGTATCTGTAAATATTTACCAATGAAAATGGAGCTTGCAAGCTGTTTCTTGGAATATGCTCATGAGCTTGCTTTCCCAGTGATAGGGAGGGCCAGGCATGAGTTTAGAGTCATTTTTTTTTTTTTTTTTTTTTTTAGTCCCCAGAGTTTGAACAGAAGCATAGAAGTGCTAGCGAATAGGCACCCATTTTCTCTGTGCCCCCCTTTCTTCTGACCAGAGAGGGGCTTTCTGTGCTAGCCCCAGCCCATCTGCTTTGTGTCAACCTGCTCTCTGCTCCCCGCTACCTACCAGCTAGCCCTCCTTCTGACAACAGTCACCCCATGCCCCCCCCACTCTCACCTTCCTCCCAAATTATCACGGTGAAGTTTCTTTATCCATGTGTTAACACTGGGAGGTGGGGCCTGCAGGGGATTAAGTCACAAGAGTAGGCACTGGATTTGTGCCCTTATGAAAGAGGAGTGAGGGGCTGGAGAGGTGGCTCGGCTGAGAAAGGCTCTGCCCTCAGACCTACCTGGTGAAAGAACATTGTCCTCTGACCTCCATGTGACACACAATGGCATATACACACTCTCTGTCACACACTCAAAACAAACATAAATAAAAATGCAAAAAAAAAAAAATTAAATTAAAAGCGTGGGGAAGCTGCTCGCCCTCTCAGTTGGGTGAGCAAGAAAGGCCATGCCATCTTGAAGTCAGAGAGCAGCTCTTGCTACATACTAATCGGCAAGTGCCCTGATCTGGAAGCTTCTGGAAGCACAGTTCCAGAAATAAATGAATAAACATCCATGGCTTATAGATTATCTGGTCTCGGTATTTTGTTCCAGTAGCAGGAAAGGACGGAGATGGGGTCATGTGGAGGAGGCTTAGTCAGGCCTGGGTAGTGGGCTGATGTCTGTCTGACAGGGAATTCTCAAATGCCAGGGTCCCAGAGTATGCCCCCACAGAAGAGAACAGGCCCCAGGTTGGTGTTTCTTTGGTTTGGGGAATGCTTGCTCCATAGGCACAGGTGTGGGAGACTGACCAGTTGTAAGGTTTTTTGGTTTGTTTGTTTGTCAGGGTCCCATTAATATACATGAGGATGGCTGGAGCTTCCGACCCTGTTGTCATAGCCTCTCTAGGGCTGGGATTACAAAGTGTACCATCACACTTGGCTGGAACATTTTTAATAGCAGAGAATGGACCAGCCTTGTTCAGTAAAAGCACTCTGTATCCTGTGAGTGGTCCATTCCTGTCACTTCTTCCTGGGCAGTTAGTAGGTGCCTTCTTTTGGGTTTGCAATCGGTTAAGGTAGCTGAAATACTTTACCAGGTAGCTTCAGCACTGGCTAATCAGAGCAGATGTCGGCCCAGTGCTGAGGCTGTCACTAGGCACTAGCCTTTTTGTTGCTAGGCTATGGGGAGCACGAAGAGGGGTCAGAGAAGCCCATTGGGGATAAGCCTTGAAGAAAGGGCCATTTGTCATCAGTTTGGAGATATTTTAATATTTGAACAACACTATTGTTGAAGCTCTGAACATTGGCTCTGCATTCTCTGTCTTCCTTGGTTTTATTAGTGCCCAAACATCATCTTCAGACATTCCCAGGCCCTCTTGAGGCTTAGAAGTGGCTGATGCTAGACTTTCTAGAAAGGCAAGTCTCCAAAGGGACTCACTCATTGAGTGGAGAAAGGTCCCTTTTGTCCCTTTCCCTTGTCTTTCTTAAACCTGCCCTGCTTAGAGCAGGGCCAGTGCTCCAGCTCTTCAGCAGCCATCTTGTGATCTTGAGATGTTATGGAAATGGAGAACCCTCAAGTCCCTGATGAGTGTTCCAGCCTTCGGCTGTCTAACTGAGGGCTCACACCTGTGTAAGTCTCTGCAGTGATAGCACGTGTTTGTTCCTCAGTGACTCTGGATACAGAAGGAAGAGAGAAAAGAAGGCGCCAACCTCCTTCCTAATAGTTGAACTCTGTCGGTGAATCCTCAAACCCATTCTGGTCACTAGTGTAACTCATATCACTTTGAAAGGGGAGAGAACTGGTCTCAGAGATCGTGTGGCTTGCCAGGGACAGACCTGGGACCAAGCTTGGTCTTCACGATACATGTCCTGCCCTACCCCACCTATCCAACTGTGACACCATGTGTTCTGTCCAGAAGAAGGGTATTCTGGGAAGGGTCCTTCTTAAATCTCCATCAGAATCCACTAGTGAAAACCCCAGAAAATAGCAAGAAGGCCACGAGCCGAAGGATGAGGAAAAGTTGTGAGGCAGAAGGTCCTGGTGCCACCCCAACACTGACAGAATGGATATCTCTGACAGCCCCAAATGGGCGCCTGTTTTGCAGGATTCCCAGGCTGGAACGTCCTGTGCAACCTGAAATGGGACAGGCCAGTTTCTCCCTGGCCTCAGAGGGCAGCTGCAGCAGGAGGATTGCTATCTGAGGCACATTAACTATCCTAAAGGTCGCCAGCAGATTCTGGAGCCCTGCACCTGGAGGCTGAGTCCTGGGCCCCTCCCAAGCCTCATGGCCAGACTTCCCTCCATTCTTCCTTCCTCTTGAGAGAACTGACCAGAAGACCCTAGCTTTCGCCCTCTTTCAGAGCTCTTTGACATCTCTTTTCCCGATTTTACTTCACTGAGACCGGGAGCCACTTTCCTGTCCCCTAATGTGTCCAGGAGGCTTGCAGTGGCCTCCCCGACCTCCCAGAGCAGAGCGGCAGAGGAAGGGAGACCGATGGTATTGGGCACTTGAGACCCGACCTCACCTCACACCACAGGACTTCCCCAGGGCCTGGCAGGTTGAGGCAGCCCCTCTCTGTCCTGAATTTCCTTCTCAGATCACCGACCTCCTTAGAAGTACCCCCCCCCAGGGCTCCCCACCCCAGGCTCCCAGGCTGTGGAGATGGAAAGCAAGCCCTCTGCCTGGCTAACTTCAGTAGAGATGATAATGCCCCCATGGACACCGCCACCACCGCTGTAGCGGTGTTCCTTGGGGATCCAGAGGCTCCATAAGGTTCTCATTTGCAGCTCGTTCTTGAGGAGGCCTCATTTCCTTGTCACACACTCCTGATGTGGTGAGGGTAACCCTCCCTCAACTGGTGGGGATGGGGGCAGGGCCTCCCCCCCCCACACACACACATACTGGTGTGCCCTCTCCACACCCCTTCCTTGGCCTCTGCCCTTACCCTGCACCCTCCTCCCTCAACATCCCAGGTCTTTCAGTGCCTGCCCCCCACACCAAGGGGGCTGTGGTCAGGACCTGGACTGACTGTTGCCTTGGCAGAAATGCCCTCTCTAGAAGTTGTCCTCATTCTCCACCCTACAGAGGGTGTGTGGAAAGTCTGGGGGTGGGGGGCATGAACACTATGTCCCATATGGGCGGCGCCTCTCAGAGTCAAAAGACCCACAGAAGTCCCTCTCCAGCTATAAGGTTACAGTGGCCTTTATTTCCACAACTGCCCCTCCACTCTCCAAACAACGTGCACTCCCCACCTCTCAGAACTTGGATCGCTTAAGAACGCAGGGAAGCAGAGAGGAGGACGAAAAGAACACTAGACTCTTGCTCTGCCTGAGTGATGGGTTTACTGTTCACCTCTCGGCACTAAGCAGGGAAGGGAAGCAAGTGAGGTGGAACAGAAGGTTCGATGCCTCCCAGCCCACCGTTTTTTTGGGTGGCGAGGCACTTCATCTCCCTGTGCCTGTCTCCTTGCTAGTAAACTGTATAGACAGTGGATCTATGCGTAAGAATGGGAGTGCAATGCCAAGGGTTGAAAGTCACTGAGGATCCCCTGCTCCCCCCTCCCCAAATCTGGCTGCTGCTTCAGGTCTAACCATCACTTCTCCTTAGCCAGGTCTCACTGCACAGGATGCTGTTTTCCTCTCTTCATTGGCACATTACTGAGTCTTGATCAGCTAGGGCCTGGCTAGGGCTCCAGGGACCTCGTGGCTGCCTCAGTTGCCTGAGGTCCCTAGAGCCCACAGAGAAAAGCCAGAGCTGAGCACAGGGCTTGCCCTCCGAGGTTGCCCCTTCAGGAATACTCCTTTTGTCTCAGGCTGGACCCAAGATGAATAGCTATAATGAGAAGATCAAAGCGCTTTCCATGGGCTTGGCCTGAGGGGACCCCTTTGATGTGCCAGCATCCCTTCAACCCCCACTACCACCCTGGAGTCCTTGCAGCTTCTTCCTGTTTGTTCCCCAGCCAGGCCAGCAAGGCAAGCCTTGCCTGTGGCAGGGACCCATTTGTTTACCGAATCAGCAGCTATGAAGGTTAGCAAGGCCAGTGCACCGTGCATCAGGGCAGACTTCAGAAACCAAGCAGGTTGCACGTGAGCTTGTCTTGGAAAAAAAGGAGAGAGAAGAGAGAACAAAAGCAGAAAACGTGAATCCCAATCTGTTTGTAAAGGAAGGATGCGCCTGTGAATCCTGGCCGCCTGCCTCTGGGCTCTATAATTGGATGCAGATCCTGCTGAGGTTCCTAGACCTCGGCCCAGGAAGGCTGGGATTATCTCTATTCTCCCCTTCTATTGTAAAGGGTGGGAACTCCTGGGAGTGCTTACCTGGAGAACCCTAGGATTTATTTTAGAATCAGAGCCAAAGCTTCGGTGGGCAGGAAGTGTGGTTTACTGGAGGCATCCCTGTTCCTAACAGGCCATGGGTCTCCATTAGTCTGCTTCTAGGGCTCGGTCCCTTCCTCCGCGGTTTAAGGCCATGGTTTTCCTAGTGGTGACATATTTCCTTGCCATAGGAAAGCAGATGTTAAGAGATAAGATGTATTTGGGAGAAGGCAGATAAATGGAAGCACCTAGCAACTGTGATTTTTGTTTGTTTGTTTGTTTAGAGACAGGGTTTCTCTGTGTAGCCCTGATTGTCCTGGAACTTGCTCCATAGACCAAGCTGGTCTTGAACTCACAGAGTTCTGGAGTTGAGATTAAAGGAGTGAACCACTACTGCCCTTCCTCCTCTTCTTCTTCGTTTTTTTTTTTTTTTTTTTGGGGGGGGCTGATCTGAAACTCCCTGTGTAGTCCACACCAGCCTCAAACTTTTGATTCTTCTGCTCTGAATGCTGGAACGACAGGCACACTTTGCCATAACTGCATAGCAACTATAAAGTTTTTTCCCTTGGCAAGGGTTCAGGCTTTCTGCAGCAGTGGAACCCACAGGTGCAGGTGCTAGGATCTTGTCTGGGACAGACAAAACTCCTATCTCTGATGCAACTTGCACCAGGGATACAGACAGTATACAGTATAACAAATAATGGAATAATAGTGAAATGCTATGGAAAAATAAAAGGACAGAAAGGAAAGGGGGAGGGGCAATGAGCTACTAGGGGGTGACTGTTTTGAACAGGGTGGTCAGAGAAGGCTCTTCAAAGTGACAGCTGGAACAAAGGCTGAGAAGTTCAGGTCCTCTGGGAAAGCATTTCTGCTCTCCATCTCTGAGCCTCCTCTCTAGCCCCGATCCCCGATCATCTTTTTTTTTTTTTTTTTTTTTTTTTTTTTTTTTTTGAGCTAGGAGCTTACTGTGTATCCCAGGTTGGCTTCTAACTCAGGTTCTTCTGCCTCTACCTCCTGAATGCTAGAAGTATGGGCATGTGACACTGAGCAGCCAGGCATAGATGTTTCTATGGATGCTTCCTAATTCTCTTGCAGAAGAAGGAAGCTATATATATAAGATTCTAATACTGCATCTCTGCTATCTGCTGATGTTGTGTGTCCTGGTTGCTAGGCATACAGCATCTTCTTCATCCAAGAAGCAGTCTCTCTCTCTCTCTCTCTCTCTCTCTGTGTGTGTGTGTGTGTGTGTGTGATTGTGTGCATGCGCACCATTCTGTTAAAAATAGGACACAATGCAATAACAACACAAAGCACTGAGGTGACAGGTGGAGGGGGTACAGTGTTTCCCAGGAAAGGAGGAGCCAGAAGATGTTGGAAAGAGATGTTTGAGCAGCAGTTTGGCAAGTGAACAGACACAGAAGGGCAATTCTCAGAGCTGAAAGACCTGTGCACGGGAACGAAAGCTTGAACACGCAGAGAAACTAAGTAATCCGGGGAAGGAGTGAGGGTTGTCTGGGCTGTGGACAGGAAGCTGAAGGAAGGGTAGAGGGGGCAGGTCCAGAGACTGTACTGATCTATACCTCTAACCCCACACTCTGGCTCCTCTCTATACCTAAGGCTCATGCCAATAAGATGGACCCCTTTGTCTGCTCTCTTCTTCTTCTCCTCCTCCTCCTTTTGGTTTTTAAAGACAGAGTTTCTCTGTGTAGCCTTGGCTGTCCTAGAACTTGCTCTGTTGATCAGGCTGGGCTCAAACTCACAGAGATCCATGTGCTTCTGCCTCTGGAGTGCTGTGATCAAAGGTGTGTGCCACCACCGCCCAGATGATTGTTTTCTTTTCTACTGTGGCCGCATTGAGTAACTGTCCTCTCTGCTTTCCACTAGTGGTCCTTTCGCTCTTTCTCTCTCTCCTTATATTTTCTGTGTGTGGATTACTTACCTCCATGTATGTCTGTGCACGATGTACATATCTGGTACCCTAGGAGACCAGTAGAGGATGTTGGATCCCTTGGAACTGGAGTTACAGAGAGTTGTGAGCTATCATGTGGGTGCTAGAAATTGAACCTGGCTGCTCTTCCAGAGGAGCTAGTACTCTTAACTGCTGAGCCATCTCTCCAGCCCCTAGTTGCTGTTTCTTTAATTGGTGTATCAGGAGTGGGTGTTGAGCTAAGCTTGGCTTTGGTGGTGGCCGGAGCATCATGTACATTGTGTCTATGGGCACTTGGGTGGCTTCCTCTTTAGGGCTGCTGTGTATAATGACTTCTGTGACAATGAGCATTCAGATGTCTGCTTGAGTCCTCACCTTCAAATCTGAGGTATATGTCCCAGAAGTGGTTCATGTGGCAACTGGGGTTAAGTTTCAAGTTCCGGGATCTGCTTGCTCCTATCACCAGCACTGGGATTATAGCATCACATTACCACATGTACCACATGGTCCTGGGGATCAAACTCAGTTCCTTTCGCTTATGAGGCTCAGCAACTGGGCTATCTCCATAGCCAAAGCAAGCTTTTTGAAGCATTACTATGCAGTTTGCTACAGAGACAATGTGGCCATCTCCTCTCCTCTCCCCTTCCCTCTCTTCCCACTTGAGACAGGATCTCACTTTGTAGCACTGGTTCTGGCTAGTCACTCACTGTGTAGATCAGATTGGCTTCACACTCATAGAGATCTGCCTGTCTTTTCTTCCCCAGTACTGGTATTAAAGGCATGCACTACCATCCCTATCCCCTGTGAGGCTTTCATCCCTGCTGGGATAGGTGAGAATCTTTTCTAAGGGCATCTGCTGCTTTATCTGTCACAGCAGCTGGGGGTTTGGGATAGGACAAGGACCATCCCATATAGAAGTATTATGATGGGGGCCTGGAGAGATGGCTCAGTGGTTAAGAACACAGTTGGTTTTCCAGAGGTCCTGAGTTCAATTCCCAGCAACCACACGGTGGTTCACAACCATCTGAAATGAGATCTGGGGCTCTCTTCTGGCCTGAAGGGATACATGCAGACAGAACACTTATACATAATAAATAAATAAATCTAAAAAAAAAGAAGTATTACAGTGGGAACAGTGAGGACCCCCATACTCACACAGGGACCCATTAGCCTCTGAGTTTCAAGTTTATCCTGCACACAGCTGTGCACACATGAAAATACATGGGCATTTGTCCTCCCTTTACCATAGCTGTGTGGCCTCATGGCAGGGCTCAGGATGGCTCTGTTCTGGGGACACGTCTATAGGGAATGGTCAGCAGCAACTGGAGCAGCTCAAATGCCCATTCAGCATCAGTTACTGCACCAATGTTTAGAAGGAAGAACACAGCAGGCCCCCAATACCCTCAGGCTCCCTTCAAGAATATTGGAAGAACCAAAAGCATCTGTGCAGGGTCTCCCCCCCTTTATTCCCTAAGCAATTCATGACAACGGCTACATAGTATCTACATTACATGCAGTATAAGGATGGTATATTTAAAGTATTCAGAAGACGAGTGTGGGCTCTATGCAAATACTATACCATTTTAGAGAATGGACTTGAACTCCATGGGTTTTGATGCCTTCAGGAGGCTCTGGAGTCATGTCCGACAACTTTATAACAGACCTGAGATCTGAAGGGGAAGCAAAACCCCAGCCTTGAAGACTTCAAAGGCATGAAGATGTTACAGAGAGCCCACACCAGTATGGGTCTGTCCAGAGCAGTAGTGAAGCAGCCTGGCAGTCTGGCCGGAAGGGGAGAGGTGTCAGGGTAGGTAAAGCCAGGTAATAGTGGATCCTGTGTCCTATGCAAACTCCAAGAGTATCCTGACCCAGCGTGAGCCGATGGCTAGTGAAGGCAAGGCTCTAGTAGAGATCAGCTTTTGCACATCATGTTTCTAACCTGATTCTCTCTCCTTCTCTAATCAAGGTCTCACTATGTAGATCATGCTTTCTCTGTATAGCCCTGACTGTCCCTCTGTAGGCCAGGCTGGCCTCCACTGCCTCTACCCCTCAAGTCCTGGGATTAAAGGCGAGCATCAGCGCACCTAAGTTGGTTTTCTTCTTCATGAGTGTCCAAGGGCTTCCCCACTGCATCTGTTCACAATAATGCTAGACTGCCAGGGGCTGGGTAGCACCCTTTCCACAGTTTACCTCACTGATGTATCTACCTACCTATTTGTTTTCTTTTTCTTTTCTTGCTATATATATAGCCAAGCCATGAACTCTTTTCTGATCCTCCTCCCTCTACCTCCTGAGCACTAGAATTACAGGTGTACACCACCAACCTGCTTTATGCAATGTCATGGATGGGTCCCAGGGCTTTGTGTGTGGTGGACAATCCTGGTACTAACCACATCCCCAGTATCCCACTCCCACCCATTCTCATCCTTGGTTCATTCAAAAATGGACTTCTTTTATGTACATGAATGGTTTGCCTCCATGTATGTGCATACTCCTCTCTGGTGCTCGACAAGGTCAAAGGAGAGTATTGGATCTTCTGGGATGGTTGTCAGCCAGCACATAGGGGCTGGGAACCAAAACCTGGTCCCCTGCTAAAGCAACAAATGATCTTAACCATTGAATCACCTCTCTCTAGTGCCACCCCCACATTTCATTTATCCCTAGTGAGGGAAGGCCATGTGCTCACGGCCCCAAAGATGGTGTATTCATTTCCAGAGGCCGTCTGTGTGCCCATTGGAGTGCAGTTATTTCCTATGTGTGGAACTTGCCCATAAGCTTCATGTCCTAATGGCGTTCAGCAGGGCTGCTCAAACATTTTCTACTCATGACATCATTTTGCCTGGGGAATTGTTATGTGGCCTTGGGTATATAGGTATATTAAATAGGTACATACATCAAACATTTACTGACAGATAGTAAAGTTCTTTTAAAACAGTTCAAATTATCATTTATCGAAGATAGAAGCAAATTATTGTACTAGTGGGGTGGATGTGCTGTTTATTTTTATATAAAGAATTAAAGTTTGACTAAGTTTGACTGTTGAATGGTTTATCTTACTGGATATACAGCATCTTTGTTGTTTTTCAGAGTTCATGATATTTTGATTTTATAATAATCAGTGCTGAGGACACCATTTCACATATATATGTCATAGAAAAGGACAAAAGTACATTTAGGGCCACTTCAGAATTTGTTGGAAATTTTATCCTAATCATAAGTCAAAATTCACTTCATTTTAAAATTAAACTCAAATTACCAACTCAACCATCACATACTCTCAAACACAAATAAATACATCTGAAAAAGCCCCAAACAAGTAAGGAGCAATGCAGGAAGACACCTGCAGCAGTTTAAATGAGATGGTCCCCCCCCCCACCTCCACTCCACCCCTCACTCCGTGGTTCCTAGCATTTGCTGGTGACACTGTTTGTGGAGGCTTAGGAAGCTCAGCCTTGTGGGAGGCAGGTGGGCTTTGAGACTCTAAAGATTTGAAGCATTTCAAGTTCTTTTTTCTCTCCTATATGCTTCTGGTTGAAGATGAGAGCTCTCAGCTCCCTTCCCCTGCCACCTGCTCCACCATCATGGACTCCAACCCTCTGGCACTATAACCCTAAATAAACTCTTCCTTTTATAAGTTGCCTTGGTCGTGGTATTTTTGTCACAGCAATGCCAAAGCAACTAATGCACACCTCCAGCCTCCAGAGACACAGGCACATGCATGCACGAACACACACATACACACACTATACACACACATAAAGCTAAATAAAAGCAAATATTGAACCCAGTACAAACCAAAGATATGCTCATTTGATGCTTGCATGCTGAGGAATGGCAGTAGTTGGGAAATATTAAAAGTCGCTGTTTTCCAGAATTAAACTGCTATGCTTCTATAAGCATAAAAGTTTGTATATAAAGCACACGCACAAAGCAGAGTACTCTTGTTGTGAGTTCAGATCCTGAGGCTGCAGAGAAATCTCACAAGAAAGTGCAGAGAAGCCAAATTTTTACAGCTCCACGTTTCAGTGTGTGACCCTACATGGAGTTCAGCCCCCTGCATAAGAAGGTAAAACCTACAGACTCCCTTGACCCTACAGTCTCCTTAGTAAAACAAGCAGAAGATGATGGTAGCTAAGTCTGTGGCTGGCAATGGAGCTAAGGGCAGTCCCTCACAGAAAGCCCGGTGGGGGAAGGTCAGACCCTTACCTGAGACCCCACCCCCAACTCCCTCCTGCATCCCAGCTGCCCAAGGTTGTGTGTACATACATGCACATTAGAGTATAGAGGAGTGGAAAGCTGACTGAAGGCCGGATGCCAGTGGCGAAGTTTTTTAGTTATTGCCCATGTTTGGGGGTGGGAGTTTGTGTGATGCAATTGCTTTTGAGTGGCTCATGCTCCTGTAAGTTACCCCAATAAATTCATTGGTCCACCAGACTGGACTGGGTACAATCTTTTCTTTGGTCTGTTGGTACCCTATTTGGGAGGAATAGATGCTCTTCTATGTCTCCTTGTAACTGAAGAGCGGGGACCCTAGTCATCTATCAAGCTAGTTTTGGCCACTCAGCCCAATAGGCTGGCCAGTTAAACAGGTAAGAGTAAAAGAAAAAGCTCCAAGGAGCTTCCTTCTATGGAGCCCTAGTAAGAGAGGGATAAAGAGGCCCATGTTCAGGGTTGTGATTTGACATTTAGTCCTGCTCAAGGTGTATTCCTGCTCCAGAACCTACAGCTCAGGTCTCTCCAGCAAGATGGTCTGACAAGTTGTCAGAGAGCTGTGAAATCTCTTTCCAGGAGACAAGGTCCTCCTCTGGCTGGCACTAGGCTTCAGCCTTTCCTTCTCTCAGCATGAGATTCCTGGGGGGAAATTTTACATTTCTTAAGGTCCATTGTCTCAGTGGTCTGATAGCCAAAAGAAGGGGAAGCCTGGCTCCTTAGAATATCTGCATCTTTACAAGGCAGTCCCTCCCCCAGGAAAAGGCCTGCCACAGCAGAGTCTCTTACCTGTCCTGGATTTCTCAACAAATTTGATAATCCAAGAGAATCTATACAGCTCTCCCCCTCCCCTTTTGATGGAGGATCAAAAGCAAAGGGTTGCATACAGGGCTTCCAAGGCTTAGCATGTCACTTTGAAGCCACTAATCAACCTACTCTGGAGGTGGAGCTGGGTTTGTCACTATGGTGTGATAGGATCTTGTTTGGAGATTGAGGCTAGCCTGGTCTATAGAGCCAATTCCAGGATAGTCAAGGCTACACAGAGACCCTGCCTGAAAAAAAAACAACAACAACAAAAAGAAGAATAAAGAGAGAAAAAGAAAGGGAGAGATTGTGAGCAGTTAGGAACTCCAGAGTGTCCCTGGGCTGCCATATTGGGAGAAAAGCCAGGCTAGCTAAGGTCCCAGTGACAGGCATCAAGCTTAGCTGAGTGCAGAGGCTTCTGATTGATTCCAGCCTGGCTGTCTAATTGGCCCTTGGACTGAGCCATAGAATTTGTGAGTTTGAGCATCGGCTACTTAGAAAGCTTTTTTTTTTTTTTTAACTTATTTTAAATTTGTATGATTTATGTGTCTCTGTATATGCACATATATGAATATATGCACACGTGTGTGCAGGTGCCTGAGGAGGCTATCCCTTAGAGCTGGAATTAGAGGCATTTGTGAGCCAATGATGTGGTACCAGGATCCCAAATCAGGTCCTCATGATAGATCAGCAGTGTGCTTAACTGCTAGGCCAGCCCTCTTCTCATTGTTGAGATGGTTTGTTTGTTTGTTTGTTTGTTTGAGACAGAATCTTGTGATGTTCAGGCTGGCCTTGAACTTGACATTTAGATGAAGATGGCTTTGAACTCCTGATCCTCTTTGCCTCAAGAGGGCTGGAATTGCTGGGATTACAGCTTGGGATGGTTGTTCATGAATCAATGAAATCCAGAACATTGTTCTCAGCCAGAGGGAGATACCGCTGAGTGTGGAGCAGCAGTTCCTAAGAATGCAGGCATGAGTCAGAGAACCGGAGGGGAGGGAAGGAGAGAGAACAGGGAGCAGGGAGGGGGAGAGCGGGGTAAGAGGGAGAACATAAACATGAATCAGGACCGGGATCCTCAGGAGAGATGAAACAGAGAATGCAAGATTAGGGGAGGGGAGTCGGGGGATGCAAAGAAAATATAAACAGCTCCAGCTCCGCTCAGGGTCCAGGACTCCCCCAGCCACCTCTCCAACCTTTCCAGAGCCAGGGTCACAGCACCTGGACATGCGTAACAGCAGAGCCCGCTGCGCAGGACTTCAGGCCATTGGCCATGTCCCTCCCCAGGCGCTGGCTACCTGACTGACCACAAAGCCCCTACACTCCAGGTCTGGCCTCCCCTTACCCCCAGGGAGCTGGCTGTTCCCCAATCCTGCTTCTGCCAGAGCCTGGGGGTCCCCAGCAGCTCCAGCTGCCAATTATAGCACAAGCCCATTCATTTGCTGGCGTGGCTCTTTGGATTTTGTCATTTGCTATGCGGAGGTTTTCTTTCTGACTAATTTGTTTACCAGGTTTAATTCTTCAATCATGTTTTCATTTTAAGAGATTTCAGGGTAATTATGAACTTTGAATAAACCCATCTGAGGCACCCAAGTGCTCTGTGCGCAGCTCTGTCAGGGCCTGCGTTCCTCCACTGAGGAGGTTGCTGTGTGAACCAGACCTTGCCTGCCCACCCCCAGCTCAGGGCTTGTAATAAAAAACAGCTGGGCTGCTCAGAGCCAAGGTCAGGATCTAAGAAAAATCCACAGTTGCAAACCAGGCCAGGGCAGGAGTGGGAGTGAGCCTGCAGAACCTGTTCCCTTATGATCTTGGGCAGAGGGGCACTGCCCATGCTGACCTAAACACTGACAGCCAGGAATGTAGTCCCAACAGGATGGGGAAGGCTTGTTGGGAGGGAGAGTAGCTCCTCGCTATTCTTTGTAGGGTTTTTGACTGCACTGTGCATTAAAAGGATGTAAAACAGATTCACAGGCGAAAAGCCATTTTAATTACTGTAAGTACACATACAAGTCCCACAAAAAACAGAGAAGGCCAGGTGATTGAAACTCATCCAGCATCCTCAGCCACAGGAAGGACTAGCAGCCTGGGGCTTCTAGAAGTGGCAGAAACAAATTATAGAAGGATGAGGGAGGACATCTACAAAAAAATAAAGGTTTGAAGTCCGATTTTTTTTTTCATTTGTTTTTGAGACAGGGCTTCTCTGTATTGCTTTGGAGTCTGTCCTGGAACTCGATCTGTAGACCAGGCTGGCCTCGAACTCACAGAGATCCACCTATCTTTGCCTGGGACCCCAGAGCTCCCCAAGCTTTGCGATGCTGTGTCTACTGCAGGGGAGAGAATCTTGCAGTGGCTCCCATCCACAGTATCGGCCTAGGCAACTGCTGGCCAGATAGGGAGAGGAGGGAGCGAGGGAGCCATCATACTGTCTCAGCTTGAGCTTTCCAGAAGCAAGGCTGGGATTAAAAGAGGAGCCAGAGAGAAGGCTCAGTGGTTAAGTGTGCACTTCTCTTGCAGAGGACCCCAGTGGTTCCAAACATCCACATAATTCGGTTCACAACCATCTGTAACTCTAGTTCTAGAGGATCTAAGGCCGCTCTTGGCACTTGCACACATATAATGAGCATGCAAGAGTGTGTGCGCGCGCGCGCGCGCACATGCGTGTGCCTTTTATAATTTGGAGTCTTGCTTGCTGTGATGTTCAGATGGCCATGAACTGCTTGACTCAAACAGTCTACTCACCTGAGTGTCTGGGACAATGGGCAGTGATCCCTTTCAAAGGCTGTCTTCTATGCAGATCCAAGTCTCCTGGGGCTTGAAAGGTGGGCAGCTTTTTTTCTGATGCATGCACTTTCACTAATGAAATTTGCCTTTGTAAAACTGGAGCTTTACAGAGCTATTTCTGTGTTTGCAGTTTCTCAAAATAACCAGCTCAAAACAATCAATATTTTGAAGAGGTGTTTTGGGGCGGTATATTCTGCTTCCTTGCAGTCATATTTAAAAGTGATGTATCCTGAGCTCAAACAGTATATGTAGGTGACATCTAGGCAGTTAAGGCCAGGCTGTAGTTCTAGACCCATTGAGCAGTGGGTCTGAGACAGTTTCTGAACCCTCAGGAGTTAAACAGGAATGTATCAAGATGACAGTGACACTTCCCATTCTATCAGTTTGAAGGCTTGTCACAAAGGCGCTGAGGTAGGAGGAGGTATTCTGTGAGTGGATCGCATGGCATATTTGGGAGGTGGCCGTGAGCTGCTGTGGAACCAGGTCTCTTGGTCAGTAGAGCCTTTCAGTCAGGCTTAGGTGATATGACACCCAACCTACTGATGCAAAAGCAGGAAATGCCACCAGGCCCTCTGATGTCTTGACTGTCACAGCTAGTGTGTCTGGCTCCTTGGTGTGCTGGGATGGTCACTATGTGAGCTTATGAATTGTGTTCCAGTTCCTGTACCTTATCAGCACCATGCAGGAGGGCAGCCTGAGCCCAGCATCTTATCAGCATCAACAAATTAGTGTTGCTTAATTTGCATATCCACAGCAATCATATAGCCAGCAGGGCTAGTGGTTGGTGCATGAATCATTACTAGGATAGACATATTTGGCTTAGCTCATTTGCATGCAGCCAATCGTAGCAAAGGTGTGAAGAAAAAAACTGCCAGTCACAGGAAGAGAATTCTCCATGGTAAAGTATGAGACCCCAGAGCTCCCCAAGCTTTGCGATGCTGTGTCTACTGCAGGGGAGAGAATCTTGCAGTGGCTCCCATCCACAGTATCGGGCTAGGCAACTGCTGGCCAGACAGGGAGAGGAGGGAGCGAGGGAGCCATCATACTGTCTCAGCTTGAGCTTTCCAGAAGCAAGGCTGAGACAAAGCAGTGACAGGGGAATTGTCGGTGTCAGGAGGGACAGCTAAAGATGGCTGCAGGAGGAGGCTGGGGATGTGGCTCAGATGGTGATTTGCTTAGCATGCATGAAGCAAAGCCCTGTCTGTGTTCCAGCCCCAGCATAAACCGATTATGGTGGTGAATAGCTGTAATCCCAGCACTCCAGAGATCGAAGCAGGAGAATTGGGAGTTCAGGGTCATCTCTGGGTACATAGCAAGTTCAAGGCCAGTCTGGGCTACATGAAACCCCCCCTTTAAAAAATAAATAAAAAGAAGCAAGCCAGTGACCTCTGGTGAGTGCTGGTGAGCTGCACTTTGTCCCACTAAATTAATTTGTTGAAGTTCTAACCCCCAAGATTCCAGAATAAGGTGAAGTAACCTCCGTGGGCATGCCCTTAAGTACACACAGTACACACACACACACACACACACACACACACACCACATTTCCTTTGGGAGAAACAATGTAAAACATAGGCTTCCAAGTATAGCTGACATCACTCACTGTAGTTGTTTTCACAGGACTGATAATTCCTACACTTTCAGCTAGCAAAGCAGCTTCAACAACCAGTAGGAAAACCAGGTGAAGAGAGACAAAGGCTCATCAACGGGAAATTGGGCCAGAAGGTTCTAAGGGGAGGTGTCTGTATGAGGCAACAAAAATGGCTACTGCTTCATAGGCCAGAGAACTGAAGAAAGAAACATTTTAGGGACCAGTTTGGAAGCTACGTAAACTTTGCTTCTAGACAAAACAGAGACGTTCATTCTTGATACTTCTATGTGATATTATATAACCAATCAACAAATGTCATTCACAAAGCCATCAGAGTGAACAGGACATGTGGACAATGGCCAGCAGTCTTGAAGGGCTCCCTAGCAAGGCCTGGAGCACTGTGCTACCTCTCACCGAGTTTGGACTTGAGCAGTAGACTGAAGATACAGTAAGACTTCTTTGAATTAGTGGCCTAGATGTTAAACAGCTGAAACCATCAGGAAGCCCTTGGTAGGAAAGAGATTTCTGGAAGGCTGTGAGACACTCCACAGACATTTGGAGAGGTAGCAGGGCTCCCAGGCAAGAACGTCATGCTAAATGGGTAGGTACAGGGCAAAGAATGAGACTTTTTGGTAGTCTGTGATAAAACAACAAACAAGCACACAAAGAAGACTGTGACAGTGACTGGGACTGCTGGGCAATTAGAGGATTGAGGCCATTTAGTCAAGCAGCTCTCCAGAGGGCTCTCAGGCTACAGTGGCATGGAGGTGGGATTGGAGTATCTCAAAGGCTTTCTCTGCCTTGTGTCTGGTCCCTAGACCCAAACATCTTCAACAGAGCTAGGTAGGAGTGGCTGGAGCTGTTTGGGCCTTTCACTGTCTTCCTGTGGTCTCTCTACAGGGTTTCCCAACATGGCTCCTCACGACAGAGGGGCTGTTTCTGCACCTGTTCTGACCTTCCAAGAGAGATGAAGTATTGCTTCTACCATGTTCTCTTCGTTTGAGGAAGGCCAGCATATATTCTAGAGGAGGGGAACTGGATGTCATGTCACAGAATTTGTGGACATGCCTAAAACCATCACAAGGAGATGCTTTTTATAGCTGTCCTACTGGACTAACTCTGAGTTCATCCTCCATTTTCTACTTGGCTGCTGGATTCCTGTGGCAGAAAGGCTGCGCTTTTTGCTCCTAGCAGCATGTTAGGACGTAAAACGTTTGCCACTTGCGAACTACACCTATGGACTCTAACTAATCCTGCTCTTCATCATTGTGCCAGGAGAGCTCATTCCAACTGAAACTTCACTATTGGTTTTTAATTTTGGTGCCATTTTTCAAGCTGATGGCTCTTCTGGCTGACAGTAAATTACCCAGGGTGCAAATTAAATACAGTAGAATTGCTAATCAAGCCATTAGAACATGTGGACAGAAGGGAATCTATGGAAATTGTCAAACCTGGGTGGGCTCTCTCCTTGCCTTTGGAAGGGAATTTTGTGACTTTAAATGGTCCTGTGGATGAGACCATACAGATCTCAATAGCAGGGGCCTGCAGACTGCATGGAGGCGGTGCAAGCTGTAGAGCCTGCCTTCCTACACTGGTCCTGCTGGTTCCTCTCTGCAGGAAATGCTTTGTCTTCTAGGTATTTGAATGTCCCCTATTTCCCCCATGCTCTTCCCCTATGAGGAAATGCTGAGTTTTCATTCGCAACCTCAGAGCGTAGTGAACAATGTTTTCAGCAGTCTGAACTGAGAAGAGAGGTGAGGGTGTGCTCATAGGTTCTCCCCCATGTCTGAGCAAGGATAGAAAGGACTTTTGTGTTGAAGCCTTCATGTCACGTATTTAGTCACAGTTCAGCAAACAGACTCGTGAACCTCTTCCTAAGGACAGGCACATCACTTGATGCCAAAGTGTGTTTCTGGAAAGCAGGGAGTGTCCAACCTTTGGGGATGATGAGATACAGACCTCAAGGTGAAGACGAAAGCCAGTTGCTGTGTATTAATGCTATGTGATGATAGCATTAATACACAGGAATTCCAGGAATACCCCATTTTTTTGTGAGGGTGTTCCAGGAACACCCCATTTCCTGTGAGGGGCCCTTTGTCTCCATCAGTCACAGAGACATTGACCAAAGCCTGCTGGCAACATCTGACTACTTGAAACACTTGCCAGGACAGCCCAGTGAGGTAAGGATTACTGTCACCCAGATTTGGTGAATGGCAACCTGGGGATTAGAGAATTTCTCTGGGTTCATCCAACAAGTTAGTAGCACGACTGGGGCTATCAGATTAGCTGCTATAGACAGGGAGAAACAACACAGCATTGCAAGGCTTAAATGGTAGATAATCTTTCTTTTTGTTTTTCTTTGTTTGGGTTTGTTTGTTTGGGTGGGTTTTTTTTTTTTTTTGAGACAGGATTTCTCTGTGTAGCCTTGGGTATCCTAGAATTCACTCTGTAGACCAAGCTGGCCTCAAAGTCTCAGAGATCCATCTGCCTCTACCTCCAAGTTCTGAGATTAAAAGTGTGCTCCACCAAACCCAACAGTATTATTTCTTATAAAAACAAAATTGGGGCCAGTGAGATGGTTCAGTGGGTAGAGGTGAATGCTGCCAAGACTGCTGATCTGAGTTCCATCCCATGTTTCCACATTATAGAGTCAAATTGTCTTCTGACCTCCACATGTACATCATGGCACATACACATACCCTCCACATATTTGCACACAGTAAATAAATAAATATGTAATAAAAAATCCTGGTTTAGAGGCAAACACTCTAGTGACTCATCCATTGGCCACCTAAAAGGCCTTTCTTCTTCTAGCTTCTGTGTGCTTCCTCTCTAGGACAAATACATGAGAGACACAATTCAAAGGAAGAAACCTTTATTTGAGTCTCAGAAATTTTAGTCCCTGGTCACCTGGCTCTGTTGTTGTTGAGCTGTGGAGTGGTAGAATATTATGGCAGTGACATGTAGAAGCCAGAGCTACTCAACTTGTGGTGATCAGGAAGTAGAATGAGAAACAAGAGGGAGTCAGGGCTGAGACATAACCACTTCCTCCAACTCTAGGAATGTCCTGGCAGATACACCCAGAAGTGTTCTTTACAGTCTCCTGGGTATCTCTGAATGTTACCAAGTTAATAAGATTCACCATTGACATATGGTCTATGCTCTGGGTTATCAGAGAAAATATAGGACACCAGTTGGATTGGAATATCAAACAGTAAATTCCTTTTAGTGTAACTACATTGCATATATTAAATAACCAAATGAAGGGCCGCTGAGGTGGCTCAGTGGGTAAGAGTACTTCCCATCAAGCCTGACAACTTGACTTGGGTCCCTGGGATCCACATGTTGGAAGGGAACAACTGACATCCACACACACACTGCAGCAAGTGCACTTCCTACTCTCCACATTAAAAAAATAAACATAAAAAATTAAGTGAAAGTGAAATTAAAAAAAAATTCTGTTGACTAAATGTGGCAACCCTACTTCCATCCCATGGTTCAATATGTCTGCTTGAATACCAACGTTCAGGACCTCATTTTAGGCTGCAGGAATGAGGAAGGTTGAGGAAGCTTGAAAAAATGGTGTTCACACACCCTTCTAAGGACTTAGAGAAGTAGCTCTCAGTGGAGCAACATTTGCCTAGCATGAGCAACGCTCTGGTTCCCCTCTCAGCCCTGCAGAAAAAATCCACCAATCACCCACCAAAGGACTTTTTACTTTCCATTGGCCACACATGGCTTCACGTCATGCTGGAGAATGAGGCTTGTGTTCTGGACAGCCTCTGCTCTGGGAATCTGTATTAAGAAAATCTGCCAGCTGGGATTTGAAACCAAGTCACAGGGCTTTCTAGTATTGAGGTCCAGTCCCTGTGTCCTGTCTCGTCCCCATTTCCCCCCAAAAAAGGGTCACTGAGACCTAGTTTCACACAGGCCTCTTCAGCTCTTGATATCCCAGGGCCTCCTTGATGACAGCTCAGTGTGCTTGCGGCTGACAGCCTGCACCTGTGACATGCTTCAGGGGCCTGCCCTTAGGTGACTGGAGCCCTTTTAGCCACACCTGGGAATTCACATGGCCTGTAGCCAGTGACTCACTAGGCAGGAACACACAAGCCCAGCTCCCTTGGCAGGAGTCAGGACGAGCACTCAAGAGTCGTCTACACTCCAGCGATGCAGTGAGGTCAGGCAGAGGCTCCACTGAATATGAGCCCTTGCCTCTTCCTACCCCTGGTGTCTCCCAGAAGCATGTGCTTATAGACCTGGCCACACAAATCCTCCTCACAGTGGCCCAGTGGCTTAAGACAAATGAAACCCTAGAAAATGTAAATAGGAAGTAGCCTGTCACTCTGGAAGACATCTATTGTCACCTAATGCCCTTCTGTGAAGAAGAGGATTGAAGGGTCTTACTTTCAAAGTCCTTGAGCTTGGGTTAGGTCATGCCCAGGTTTTACCTGCAAATCTTGAGCCTTGACAATTTGTATTGGGTTGGACATTTAATATTTTTATTCATCTTTCCTCAAAGCTGTCTGTTTCTCAAGGAATGTAGTTGGACTGGGCCAGGAAAATAGATGGTATTTGGAGTTTCAAAGACTGGGGTGGAGCTTGCTGGTAGTACATATGCCTAGCATGCATGAGGCCTAGGTTTCATTACAGCACTGAAAGAAATTAGAAGAAAAAGGTAAGATATTTGTTTATCTAAAAATTATTATATTTGGCTTGGTATGGTGGTGCATACCTTCAGTCCCAGCCATTAGAAGGCAGAGACAGGCAAATCTCTGAATTCAAGGTCAGCCCGGTTTACTTAGTGATTTCAGGCCAGTCAAAGACACGCAAAGAAACCATGCCTCAAAAAAAAAAAAAAAAAAAAAAAAAAAATATATATATATATATATATATATATATATTTAATGCACTAGTTTGTGTGTCTGTCTTACCCCTGTTCACCCCAGCTGGCCTTGAATTTACAGAGAATTTCTCCCTTGATCCCAAAGGCCAGTGTACTCACTGTGTGTTCTAATTTGAGCTCTGTTTGCTGTGGTAAAATAGTCTAACCAAAAGCGATTTGAAGCAGAGAGGGTTTGTTTGGTTTACACTTGCAGGTCATAACCCAATGTTTCGAGAAGTCAGGACTTGAGGCACGAACCATGTAGGAATGCTTCTCTCTGGCTCAGTCTCTAGCTTGCTGCTTGGCTATACTTGGCTGCCTTTCTGTTTATTTATTTTGATTATTTTCATATATATATGTGGAGAGAGAGAGTGCAGGTGTGTGAGGAGTCCAAAGGCAGGTTTGGTTAAGAGCACTTGCTGCCCCTGCAAAGAGTCTAGGTTTGCTTCCCAGCACCCACAGGACAACTCACAATTCTGTAACTTCAGTTCCAGGGCACCCATTGCCCTCTTCTGCTCTCCACAGGCACCACATGCTTCTGATGCACATACATACATGCATGCAAACACTCATACGTTTAAGGATTTTTAAAAAATTAAGATTCTTTTTAATTTATGTGTATTGGATTTTTTTGTCTCAGATGTTCTTTTGTCTCAGCATTTGTTTTTGTTTTTTTTTTTTGTTTGTTTGTTTTTTGGTTTTTGTTTTGTTTTGTTTTTCTAGACAGGGTTTCTCTGTATTGCTTTGGAGCCTGTCCTGGAACTCACTCTGTAGACCAGGCTGGTCTCGAACTCACAGAGCTCCACCTGCCTCTGCCTCCCGAGTGCTGGGAGTAAAGGTGTGTGCTATCAACGCCCAGCTTGTTTTTAGCATTTTAAAGATGTTTTGTTGACCTCTGACTTTTATGATTTCTGATAGGAAGTCTTTGTTCTATTGAAGGTAATGTTTCCATTTTTTTCTGGTTTCCTTTATGATTTTCTCTTTTTTGACATTCAGCAATCTGAATATGATATGCCTAGGCTTTATTATTATTATTTTTATTTGTTGTTGTTTTTGTTTTGATTTTGTTCCCACCTGGCACCTGCCATTAATTTTGAAAAATCCTCAGTCATTATTTATTCAAAAACTCCACCTGCTTTCTTCCCTCTTGTCCTTCTGGGATTCCGTCCGGGACATTTGACAACATCCCATGTCTCTCTGATGTTCTGCTCTGATTCCCTCCACTTCCCTTTCCTGGGTTATTTCCTCAGCCCCCTCTACCATGAGCTCATCAAACAAAAGTCATAGCTTTACTCCTAGCATTTCCATGTGCCTGCCATCTTAACATCTTCCTCCTTACTGTCATAAAACCCCTGACAAAAGCAACTGAAGGGGTGCAGGGTTCGTTTTCATTTTCTGCCAGATGTGGTGTCTCACGCTTTTAATCCCAGCACTTGGGAGGCAGAGGCAGGCAGATCTCAGTGAATCTGAGGCTAGCCTCATCTATATAGTGAATTTCAGGATTGCTAGGGATACATAGTGATATAGTGAGACCTTCTTTCCAAAAAAACAAACAAACAACAACAACAACAAAAAAAGTATTGTTTTGCCTTTATCCAGAGGCAAGCAAGAAAGATGAAGCAGCAGACAGACAAGGCACAGGGGCTGCATCCACACTTAAGAGGCACAAAAGCATGGTTATATGCTCTGGCTCAGCTCCTTTTCTCTACAGGATCTCAGTCAGAGAACCGTGCCATCCACAGTGGCACGTCAATCAGCATAGGCAAGATTCCCCCTTCTCCTGGGCATAATCAGAGGCCCATCTTCCGGGTGATTCTAGCTCTTGTCAAACTGGCAATTAATGATAACCATCACATTCCCCCTTACATTTTAGTGTCTCTGCTAAAATGCCCATCTGACCTTGTATGCTGCCTATGAGTGCTTACATTCCATCTCTCTTGGGAGGCACTTACATATATCCTGAGAATTCTGGTCAGGTGTTTATCCCATGACTTCATCTCTCTAATGAGTTCTAAAAGTTCTGGTCTGCAGATGGTCCCATGGGTGGGGGCCATGCTTTTACCAGCCTTTAACAGCCTAAGAGGACTGCTCCTGTGTGAAAAGTACTGGGTATAATTTTGTAGCTATTTATCGGCTCTTTCGGAGCCAGTCTGTATGTAACCACATCAAGATTCCATTACTTGTTTAGTGGGACTGAAGAGGAAATGCTGAGCTGTCTGGAGGCTTAGAAGCAGTGGTGAACTGGCTAGTTTTCTGTAAACTTGACACAGGCTAGAGTCATCTGAGAGGGGGGGGAGCCTCATTTGAGAAAAAGCCTCCACTAGGATATAGGCAAAACTGTAGTGCATTTTCTTAATTAGCTATTGATGGGGAAGGGCCCAGCCCATTGTTGTTGGGCTCACCCCTGGGCTGGTGGTCTTGGGTTCTATAAGAAAGAAGGCTGAACGGGTGGTAGTGGCACATGTATTTAATCCCAGCACTTGAGAGGCAGAGGCAAGCGGATCTCTGTGAGTTTGAGGCCAGACTGGTCTACAGAGTGAGTTTTAGGACAGCCAGGGATACACAGATTGAGCAAGCCATGAGAAGCAAGCTAGTAAGCAGCACTCCTCCATGGCCTCTTCATGAGCTCCTGCCTCCAGGTTCCTATCTTGACTTCCTGCCCTGACTTCCTGACTTCCTTCGATGATGAACAGTGCTATGGAAGTGTAAGCTGGATAAATAATTTCCTCCCCAAGTTGTTTTGGTCATGGTGTTTCGCCACAGCAATAGTAACCCTAACTAGGACAAGTGACAATGAGTATAAACTCACAGATCTAATTTTATATGTGTTCTATGTCTGTAACAAATGCCTAAGGCAAACAGCTTATAAGGAGCAAAGTGTATTTCGGGTTCGTGCTTTTGGAGGGCTCTATTGCAGTCTGGTGGCTCCTTTAGGCCTGTAGAGGGGAGTAGGGACAGGAGAATCACTGGGCTTGCTGACTGGTAGCTTAGCTCTAGGCTCAGTTCAATGCTCGAGGCTTTGTGTCAAGGGAATAAAGGCAGAGATTGAAAGAGCAGTACATTTGATGTCCCCTACCTGCTGTGCCTATATGAACACATGTGTCTACGTGCATGCCTGAGCACTAGCATGTGTGTGTCTATGTACCTATATGTATACACACACACATACCTGCCCACACACACACAGAGAAAAACTAATTAATACAAAGTGTTTTAAAAGGCTGAATTTGTGAACTGGGTACAGGGCCACCTGAAGTTAAAAATTACACTTCTCAACTTGGCCTGCAGCTAAATATGGCTCTGTGGTTAAGTTCTTGCTGATGGGGTGTAAATGGAAATGGTGTTTGCTACTTCCAGGATAGACTTCTTTGGGGGCCAGTCATTGCAGCCAGATGCCAGAATTAGTGTGGCAATTGAAGAGATGGCATGTTTAGTTTCTAGCTCCTTGCTGCTTCCAGCTTTACCTTAGTGGAATACAGCTTGCTTTTGGTCCTGTCAAGAAAAAATAAACCAAACAGCACATACAACACTGTAGTCTTAGGCAGGGTGTTTACTGATCAAAAATCCAATGAACGCGGCCTTGGGGATAAGAGAAATCTAAAAAGACACAGCACCTGTGGAAACAACTACTTTTGTCATTTGTGTGCATGTGTCTATATGAGTTTGTGTGTGTGAGTGTGTGTGGATGAGTGTGTTCGTGCGTGCATGCATGCATGGGTGCATGTGTAGGTCAGAAATCAACAATGAGTTTCAATTGCTCTTCATCTTATTCCATTTTTTTTTCTTTTACCTTAATTGTTTGAGACAGGGTGGCTTACTGAACCTAGAGCTTGTCAATTCAGTTAGACTGCCTGTCTAGCAGGCCTCCAGGAGTCTCCTGTCTCCACTTCCTCAGGGCTGGAATTACAGATGTCTTCTGCTGTGTGCGCATATGTGTGTGTGTACGTGTGTGTGTGTGTGTGTGTGTGTGTGTGTGTGTGTGTGTGTGTGTTTAATATGGGTGCCGGGCATCAAGCTCAGGTTCTCACACTTGCGCGGCAAATGCCTTACCACTGCATCACCTCCCTGGGCCTGCATTTGTTTATTTAACACAGTCTCAATTATATAGCCCAAGCGGGCCTTGAACTCCCAACCCTCTTGCCTGTCAGTGCTGGAACTCCAGGTCTGTACACTGCCACCTGGCTCAGAAAGACTACTCTTTAACTCTTTGAATACCTTGGGAAATAAAGTAGGGTAAATCAACTGGTTGAACATGGGTTTGAATCAAAATTTCCAGCTTGTTGTCTAAGTTTGGTCATGGAATGTGCTCAAGAGAGTGGCACTCTGACTCATTTAGTTTCTGCCTGTGAGGGGGCTTATCTTATGCAAATCTTGCTGAGCCTGTCTCCAGTGTATGGTGAAATGGATGGGAATCCATGATTGACCTCCAGGTCTCCCTCTGGCTCATTTTTCTGCAAGATTAGGCCAGGTGTGTTCTTTATCTGGTGATTTGGTTACTTTCTCTTTTCAGAGCCCCCTTGGGCCCTCTGCCCTCCTCCCCTGCCTCATCCTATTTTCTTAAAACCATTCTGTGCTCTGTAGCTGCTGAGATTTCTGAGATAGTAGATCTAGCTCATGGCAGCCCCTTGAATCCCTGCCTAGCAAGTAGAAAGCCTCCTTTGGGGTCTGCCTGTTCTAGAACAACTTTCCCTGGCAGTCTTACACCTCCATTCTTCCTCCTCTACAAGCTGTCTGTGCCCTGCTTGCCCTGGATGATTTGAGAAGCCTTGAAGCTGGCCATCTGTGAAACCCTCCCAGCCTCTTTCCCAGCTCTTCCTCCCAGGCCAACCTTTTCTTGTCTGTTGTTGGCCTTTTGGCTGTGGCCAGGCATTACTTCATGGTGGGGAACCCACGTGGAACGAAACTCTCTCCCCATGTGTCCAGAAACAGGAGAGGGTCCCAATATCCTCTAAAGGGGTGCATCCCTGGTGATCTATTAGCTTCCACATTCTGATGGTCCCACCATCTCCCAAAGGCCGGCAACCAAACCTTTATACATATGGACTCTGGGAGACATTTAAGATCCAAACCATAGCATGAACTTTCTAATCCAAATTTAAAGTCAGTGAACCCATCATATTTGACAGGCTGTTTTCTGATGGTCTTTCCCCGACCTGTAAACTATTGATGTGAGGTCAGCACCCATTGCCAGAGGGCCCCCCCCCCATCCTCACCATTTTCATTCAGTGACACAGGAATACTTCCAAGAGCAGTCCTCAGCCATTGCCTGATGGGGACAGGTGCCTGAGCACCTTGGATCTCTTGGATAAGCTTGTGCTCTGTTTCCAGCTCTCTGTGGGAATGAGTTCTAGGGGCTCACCGTGGTGGCAATTAAAGACTGCACATATGCCATAGCAGAGGACAACTTTTGAGAGTAGGTTTTCTCTCTCTGCTAGGTAGATCCTAGGACTTGAACACAGGTAATCAGGCTCAGCAGCAGCAAGGCCCTCCAGTCACTGAGCCATTTTAACCATACCTTTCTTTTTGTCATAGGATCTCTTGCTGAACCTAAAGCTCATGGACGGCTAGAGTGGCCAGCCAATGAGCTTTGGGGATTTGCTTGCCTCCATCTTCTACCTACCCACCCCAATTCCCAGCACTGCCACATCTGGCTTTTTCCATGGGTGCTGGGGTTCTGAACTCGTGCTTGCACAACAGGGGCTTCACTGACAGAGCCATCTTTCCAGCCCATAAACCCAGAATTAATTTTACTTAATTCCTTTCTCTGCCATATCTTCTCATCTCCATTTGGTGTTACAGGCTCCTCCCAAATTAGCCAGGAAGTAGTGCTTGACACTTCTCTCTTCTCTTCCTTAACTTCCCTCTCTCTCTCTCTCTCTCTCTCTCTCTCTCTCTCTCTCGATATATGGACTCATGTAGCCCAGGCTGGCCTTGAATTCCTCTTCCTCTTCCTCTTCCTCTTACTTTTCAAGTGTTAGGGTTGTTCATATATGCACCGCGGTCCTGGACTAGCACTGTCTTCTCATCCTGGGACCCATCTTGTTGCTCTTCAAATCTTCCCACAGCACTTAGTCTACGCCACAGCATAAAATAAGTCCTCAATAATAGCTACCCATTGGCCATCTGTCTGTCTGAGTGGATGCTGAATCCATGAATGGTTGAACAACCACTTTTCTGGTATGCCCAATCCCTCTTGCAAATGTGTCACCTGATTTTTCTTCCGGGGAAATCCTTGGTGTCTGCCAATAAGGGCACACAGAGCAGGTCACCCTCAGCTGTCGGCTCTTTCAGTCTTCCTAGACTCTCTAGTCTAGGACACACCCTCCTCAAAGCCATCTACACCCAATGACCACGAAGAAAGACATGGTTTGCGAGTATGAAGAGGGAAAATGGCTGGCCGTGTTAGCCTAGCTCAGCCTAATGCAGAACTCTCCCGGATGAGCCTAGTTCTAGAGATTTCTGCCAGGCTGCCTGGGACTTTACCAAAGCTTGGTTCCTTATCCTTCCACTTCCTAGCATCTCCCACTTCTTTTCACAAGGTTTGGTGATCCCTAAGAAACATGTCATCTTTCAAGTCACCCACCCCATCATCTCTCAGTGTTATGTTATGATTTCTCAATGGAAAATGCATATATATTTAGTGTCAGAATCAGCTCACACAATTATGGTGGCCAAGAAATCCCACCATCTGTTATTTGCAAATCAGGCACCCCCAAAAGCTGATGGTGTAAGTCCTGGTCTGACAGCAAAGGCTCAGGAACCAGGGCTACTACAGCCAAAGGCAGAAGCTAGGCCTTCTGACACAGGGACTGGTCTGCTAGCAGGCACATCAGTGGATTTCAGGCCTTCAGTGGATTGTATTATAAACACTTAGATCGTGTTCCTCAGTTTACCAACTTAAATTCTACTCTGTTTCAAAAATACCCCCAAACAATGAGTACAATATTATTACATCAGCTATCTGGGTGGCCCTTAGTCCAACCAAATCAACATACAAAACTAACTAGCATTTGTGAATGTCCCCAGTTTCTTGGTTTATGTCACCTCAATAAATTTTGCTTCTCTCATTTTGTATCTCATTGTCCAACCTTCTGTCTACATTTCTGTGCCTGTAATAACATCTGGATAAGGCTTTGATCTCCCTATCAATCCTTTGAGGTATCTGTTCTCATTCCAAGTGTTTAGCTCAGGGGTATGGAGCTCAGAGATTTTCCCCAAGGCCCACAGCTTCTATCTGAGACTGTGGGCCAGTACAGGAATGTTGGCAGATGACCTCCTTCCCTCTCATTGGATCTCAGGGCCAGGGGCTGTTTCTGTTCTGGGAACTATCTGTGGTATTTGAGTAGCAGGTGGGAGGCAAACCACTTATCTCATTCCTCTGGGTTCAGCTGCTGAAGATCTCTCTGGAATATTCCCTGGGGTCAGAAATGGCCTCTAGTCCCCACAGCTGCATCGATATGTGTGCTCTGCTGAGGGCTTATCGATGTAGGTGAAATAGTTGTGGGGAAAGGTAAAGAAGGGTTCTGGGCTGAGGGCTTAATTAGATGGAGGTTCCCAGTGTTTGTGGATGATAGGATACGGGAGCAGGGCTGGAGGAGGGCACCTGCTGTGACTCAGCATTTCTGCTGAGAGGGGCTTGGTGAAGAGGTGATGATGGGAGTCCCATCTGGAATTTGAGAGCTCTTCCCTCAGTTGACACAGGAGTAGGGCCCTATCCCAGTCAGCTGGTGACTCTCCACTCAGGTACTCCAGATAGGCAGCCTAGCTTATGGAAGAAGCCAAATGAGCAGTTCACTTCAGACAAATCCTGGCTAGGGTTTGGGGTGGAGTCAGGGATAACTTCATTCTGGTTTAGGAGTAGGGGAGAGTTCTAGAATGTTGCTCCTCAGAACTCCTCCTCCATAGGGCAAGGGAGATGGGTTTATTCATTGTCCCACCTAACAGCTATTGATTAAGGTCTGCCCTCCAGCCAGTTCCAGCTCTTGAAAAACAAAGCGCATTGAGATAGCAAAGAGGGGAATGCTTTGTAAAGGAGAACTTTGGCTTGGGAGATGATGGCTCAGTGGATAAAGTGCTTGTTACAAAAGAATGAAGACCAGAGTTCAATACCCAGCATCCACAAAAAAGCCAGGCTTACTGGCGCCAGCCTGCAATCCAAGGGCCAGGGAACTGGGGGGTAGGAGGATGCCTGAGACTTGCTGGCCTGCCAGTCTTGCCCCAGGTTTAGTGAGTGACCCTGTCTTGAAATACAAGGCAGAGAGAGGTTGAGGAAGAGTGAAAAGTTTCTACACCCCCATAAGCCTCTCAGCCAACGCAGCAGTCCAAATCAGACCAAATCAAACCGAATTAGTAAAAGCTCCTGGATACAACACTCCTGGATGGCATTCCAGTCCTTCAGAGAGCAGAAGGGAAAGGGATACCGGAAAACCACCAGTCTGTTTTCTGGGGCACAGTTTAAATGTCCCGCGAGAGTGGTCTTGAGTATCTCTGGGGGAAGGGTCATCATTTGGTGGGCTTCCTGAGATACAGCAGGGTTTGGAGGGATATGGGGTGGGGGCTGAGGTAAAGCTTCCACCAGAACATTCCAGACTCTTTGGATCTGTGGATGCTAGGGGCTGGGGCGAAGCTTCCATCATAACAAAGAGCTAACATTTACCCTTGTTCTTCACATGTCAGCACACATGAACACACACACACACAGAATGTGAACTTATTTTGTGTGTGTGTTTGTAAGTATGTGTGCTCATGTTCATGTAAGTGCTGGAAGCCAGAGTGTGTCCTTCCTCAGGAGCCATTCACCTTGTTTTCTTGAGACAGGGTCTCTGGCTGACTTATAACTCACTGATCTGGTGGTCTAGGCTGGCTGTTTTCCCTTTCTCTTCGTGACTGGATTGTAAGTGTGTATCATCAGGAGGTTTTACGCCTGGCTTTTTCTCCTCCTCCTCCTTCTCCTTCTCCTCCTTCTTCGCTAAGCTTTTGGGGCTCAAACTCAGGTCCTTATTTTTTCAGGCACGCACTTTACCCCCTGAACTACCTCCTGGGGGTGGGGCAGATAGCTCAGTGGTTAAGAGCACTGACTACTCTTCCAGAGAGCTTGAGTTCAATTCCCAGCACCCATATGGCAACTTACAACTATCTGTAACTCCTGATCTTGGGGATCCAACAACCTCTTTTGGCCTCCTCAGGTACCAGGCATACATGTGCTACACAGGCATACATACAGGCAACATACCCATACACATAAAATAATAAACATTTTTTTTTTTTGAGCTGGTCCTGGCACTTGTTCTGTAGACCAGGCTGGCCTCGAACTCACAGAGATCTGGCTGCCTCTGCCTCCCAAGTGCTGGGACTAAAGGTGTGTGCTACCACCGTCTAGCAATAATAAACAATTATTTATTTATCTATCAATCCATCATTTATTTACTTGTTTATTTATTTACTTGTTTGTTCATTTATTTGTTTTCTTTCTTTCCTTTTTTCCTTCTTTCTTTCTTTCTTCTGGGGCTGAAGACCAAACCCAGTACCTTTCGCTTGTTAGGCAAGCGCTCTACCATGAGCTAAATCCCCAACCCTATTTGTTTATTTGTTTATTTATTTATTTGTGAGTCTGGGTCTTTACATAGACTTGGCTTCCCTAGAACACACTATGCATATAAGGCTGGCATATAACTCATGCACCACCATACCTGGTTGTAAAATACTTTTATAAAAAAAAAAAAATGAGAACTCAAGAAGTTCTTTGAAGTCCGAACTTACTTTCAGTGGGAAACTTATTCTTCTCTCTGGCTATTGCTTCCATTGTCTTCAGGCTTGGTGTGTGAGCACTTCAGAGCCAAGGCTGTGCACCTACCTGTCAGGGGTTGAGAAAGAGCATGTCAGCATTGTAGTTGTCAAAAGGGCAGTAGAAGGAATGTTTTGTCCAACTAGACCATGAACAAAAACGCAGGGCACCAAGACTAAAATATACTTGCTGGTGGTGACTGGGACCCGGATTAATGGTTTGGAACCTGGGATAGCTGCATAGCTGTCCCTCCCCTTGAATGAGCAATGCCTTCTGGGGATGCTACATAGTGTAGCTGTTAAAGTTTTCCATTGTAGAGTTGATTCTGGTCATGGCTGGTGGGGGACATTCCTTTAGAAACAAGAAGGCCCTGGGGACTAACTCATATTAATTCAAGTCACATGAAATTGTTATAAGAACTTAGGAGAAGAGCCACTGATGGCTTGGTGTTTAAGAGTGCTTGTTGCTCTTCCAGAGTACCTGAGTTAAATTCTAGTACCCGTATTGGATGGCTCACCACCATCTGCAACTTCAACTCCAGTATCTCCAATGCCACCTTCTGACCTCCAAGGGCACCTGCACTCACATACACACCATCTACACACACACACACACACACACACACACACACACACTCACTCTTACTACATAGTCATAAGGGCACTTGCACTCATGTGGTACACACAATACACATACACATATAAATCTTAAAAATAAAACAAAACAAGTTAAAAAAAATAAAGCTAGGAAGCACTCAGGAGGCAGAGGCAAGTGGATCTCTGAGCTTGAGGCCAACCTTGTGTACATATAGTGGGTTCTAGGCCAGATAGGGCTATACAGTGAGACCCTGTTTCAAACAAAAACAAAAATAAGGCAAAGAAGAAAGCAAAGGGGGAACTATTTGGGAACTGAGGTGATCAATCATGAGGGATAGGGGGCAAGACAGGGTAAAGTGGGTGAATATGATAAAAGCACAATGTGTATAGGTGTGAAAATGTCACCATGAAACCCCATTATTTTGTACAAATAATATATCCTAATAACTGAAAACTGGGGAAGTCATTACTAATTTACAGGAAGAAATCTAGTCATTTACTCATTTATTTATTCCATTAATATTTATTGGATGTTGACCTAAGCCAAGTTAGTCATGCATCACCTTAAAGTTCTTTCTAACATATCCTCCAGTATCTGGCAGGAGCCAAAAACCACACTGGCTGTTTCAACAGAGAGAATTGGCTATGGGAAATTGTTAGCTAAGTATAAGGAATTATTAACTAGGCACCGAAGAGCCAAGGGACCAGGAGTGAAGAGAAAAATCAAAGGAATCATACAAGTAACACCTTCAGGAAGCAGCTACCAGTCTTGGGGGAACAAAGGGGAAAAGAAGAAGCCTTTGAGGAGGGACATAGGCCTGAGACCCAGAGGCCTGAGCAAGGGGCACGTGCCTCCTGTTGCTCTTGCCACAGGCCTCTGTCCCAGCAGATCTGACACCTTCACACAGACATGCATGCAAACAAAATACCAATGCACTACAAATTAATTATCTTTAAAAAAGAGGGGATGTGTGGACTCTTCTCTGGTGGGTGATACTGAGAGTCTCTGTGTCCACAGGGCAGTCCACAACCATCTGTAACTCCAGTCAGTTCTAGGGAACTTGATGCCCTTTTGCTGCCTCTGAGGGTATCAGACATGCACATGTCACACAGACATCCATACAGGCAAATGCCCATATGGATAAAATAAAACTTAATAATTAAGAAAAAAAATCCGAGATGGGTGGGATGGTGGTGCACACCTTTGATCCCAGTACTCTGGAGGCAGAGGCAGGTGGATCTCTGTGAGTTCAAGGCCAGCCTGATCTACAAAGCTACACAGAGAAACCCTGTGTTGAAAAACAAACAAAAAACCCACACCTTACATTTGCCATGCTAATTAACACGCTACCAGTTTCAACAATAAAAACTCACTTCTAATCTGACTTTCACTTTGCCAATTAACAAAGCCTCACGTATTGATAAGTCCTTGTGAGCTGGGCCTTTCAGATACAAAGCCAACTGCCTAGCTGGGGAGGGAATTAATTTTTTTTAGATTAGATTTATTCCCTTTATTGTATGTATTCGTGTTTGGACTGCACTCATGTATGTGCACCATGTGCATGCTCGGTACCCTCAGAGGTCGGAAGATGGTGTTATTGCCTCCTCAGGCTGGCTGAGCTATTTCCCCAGCCCCACACATGCACATTATAACCAGCACTGGGAATCAGTCATGGACAAGACATAGATTGCCTTTCCTGTCCAATAAACAAGTGATTACATTGTATGTGGAGTACGCTGGTGGCGGTTGGCCACTGGCTCATGCTACTTTTCGTCGCTATGTCTTCAAGGCTTGTGCCATTTCTGTTTCTGTCCCCTGGTCCTGGGAAGGCAGGAATTAGGAGCAATAAACAACACAGAGCTTGGAGTCAGACCACTCAGATCTTGTTTGTTATTCTGGCTCTGGCAATGCTGTTCTTGTGTGGAAGAATTCAGGGGATGGAGGACAGGTTTGTGATCCACCTGAGATACCATAGTCCCTAAACCAGCAGGTTCAAAGCCTAAAACTGACAGAAGGGCGGAAGGGCAGAGGGTAGATGAACACAGGCCTTATGCTTACCCAATGGACACTCTTTCTTGCTGGCTGTATTCTATTCTACTATGGACTGAATATTTGTAATCCTTTAAATTATGTTGAAGCCCTTAGTCCCTAAGGAGATGGCATTAGGAAGGGCCTTTCATAAGTAATTAGAATAAAAGACAGACTTGACAATGGGCTTCCATGAAGGGATTAGTGTCCTTAAAAGAGGAACAGACCAGGACCCTCCCTCCCCACATTAAATAGGAAGATGATTCCTTGCAAACCAGGAAAGGAGTCCAAACCAAGGAACCAAGAAATTGAATTAGCTTTCACCTTGATCTTGAACTTCCCAGTTCCACACCGTAGGAAAAAACATAAAGTACTGTTTTGTAACTCACCCACCTGAAGTATTTTGTCATAGGGGCCCAAGCTACTGTAGGTGGAGAGGCTAGATGGGCTCTCTCCTATTAGCATTTTTCCCATATTAAAAATCTTAGGAAATGTGGATCACTTTGTGTATGTGTATATTTCTTTCATTATTTATTTTTGAGACAGTCTCACACTGTAGCTCTGGCTGGCCTGGGACTCATAGCCCAAGCTGGCCAAGAATGTTCAAGAATTGTCCTACCTCACCTTTCCAAGTGCTGGGGCTCTGAGGGGAAAGTACCATATCCAGCTAGCTTCTTTAGTTTTACAGAAAGTTTATTGATGGGTAATCTACTCAGAAGAACATAAACCCACTTAAAACACACAGTGTGGGATGAGTTTTGAGAAGCACAACCCCCTACCCCCAATTAACCTTGGTCCAGGTCTGAAGCAGTATTTCTCAACCCTCCTAATGCTGTGACCCTTTAATACAGTTCTTCATGTTGTCATGACTCTAGCCATAAAATGATTTTCGTTGCTACTTCATAACTGTAATTTTGCTACTGTTATGAATCAAGATGTAAATATCTGTGTTTTCTGATGGCCTTAAGCAACCTCATGGAAAGGTCATTTGACTGTCAAGAGTCTCAACCCATTGGTTGAGAAGCACTGGTCTAGATGTTTTCTGTCACTCAGAAACTCTGCTTGCTTTTTGTCTAATCCATCCACTCTACTTCTAAGCAGCATCGCTCCATCCCTTGTTCCCGCCAGACAGTAGATAGTAGAGTACCTTGCTCTAAAATTTCAGACATGGAACTACACACCATATTTTATCATGGCTTTGGCTCACTACAGTGCTTCCTCTTAAAAAAATATATACATACATATATATACATATATATGTATATATATATGTATGTATTATTCTTTTTTTTTTTTTGAGACAGGGTCACAGGGTCACACTAAGCAGCTCTACTTTGGTGCCCTGTAGACCCAGCTGGCCTTGAACTCCTAGGGATCTGCCTACCTTTGCCTCCTGAGTGCTGGCATTAAAGGTGTATGTTAACATATCCAGTTATGGGAGTGTTTTAGGTGCTCATATATGTTCTTACATATGCCAATAATTTATTTTGTTGCTGAGTAGTATTCTATTGTATAAATGTGTTGCAAATTTTTAATCTATTTTCAAGACAGGGTTTCTCTGTGTGACAGCACTGGTTGTCCTAGAACTTGCTCTGTAGACCAGGCTCGAACTCACAGAGATCCTCTTGCCTCTGCGCACGCGCACACACACACACACACACACACATACACACAGTGCTGGGATTAAAGGAGGCATTGGCTAGTCTCTCTCTCTTTTAAAAAAAGTTTTTCATTAATGACAACTCTCAGATTTTCCTGTGTGGATATATATGCACATTCCCTGTCAAGTCTGCATGCTTTGGAGTGCTCTATGGTGGCCAGTCCACAGGCTTTGGCATACACCCTGTGGCCCTCTACATTTCCACAAGCTAGACAAAGATGGGGGAATTCCTGGGCTATTCTTAACATACTTGCTTCATTTATGTCAAAAGATGATAGATTCTTTACCAGAAACTGGTGGGGGAGGAGGGCTCTCTATAACCTCAATACCTCAACACGTGGCACTATGCAACTCCCAAGCTTTTGAAATCAGTACATATAAAAGCCCTGACTTACTTTTGTTTTAATTTGCTTTCTCAGAATTTTGAGCACCTAAATGAGCATGGCCCGCCCCCTTCTCTAATCCCCTTGTTTGCACTCTTCATGAGGTTTCTGGTGGTATGCTATTCTTCATTGTTGTTTGGAGGTATTTCTCATATAGTTGATATGTTCTTGTCTTGTCACTTTTAAAAACAGCCAATGTTTCCTTCCATTTTCATCATATATTTATTCCCTTTGTCTATTGTCTCCTTTAATAAACAAAAAGCCTAGATTTTGAGGGAATCAAATATTACCTTTTACCTTCTGGTTTGTACTTTTGAAGCCGTATACAAAAAGTCCTGGCTGGGGAGTGGTGGTGTACACCTTTAATTCCAGCACTCGACAGAAGCAGAAGGATATGAGTTCAAGGCCAGCCTGGTCTACAGAGTGAGTTCTACTATAGCCAGGGCTACACAGAGAAACCCTGATTCTGAAAAAAAAAAAAAAAAAAAAAAAAAAGGGGGGGAAAAACCCTCTGCCTGGCAAGATTGTAATCTCTGTTTTCTTCAGTTACTCTCATGGTTCCCCCATGCATCTGGCTTTTATTAGCCACTTTCCCACTGCAGTGACAAAACACCGGGCAAAAACACTTAAGGACCCAAGTGCTTACTCTGTCTCATAGTATGTGGGGGAAACAGCCCATCAAGAAGGAGGAAGGGGGCGGGTGGCTCACACTCTACCCTCAGTCAGGAAGCAGAGAGAAGTGAGTGTTGCTTGGTGGGCTCCCTTCTTTTGGTTCTGTCGGTGTGATGGTGTCCCACATTCAGGTCTGGGTATTTCCTCTTCAGTCAAACATCTCTAGAGAGAACCTCACAACCATCCCCTAGATGATTCTGAATCCAGTAAAAGTGACAATGAAGATTAACCACCACGAAGCCCCACATATTCATGGTATTAGATTGGCCTCTAATTCACATTTTCCCATTTGGTGTCCCAGTTTTTCCTCAAACTCCAAGTAAGCCAAACTTGGCTCCAACATAAATAGTAAAAACAACAAATCTCATTAGAAGGGCTGAAGGTGTGGCTCAGCAGTTAAGAACTCTGGCTGCTTTTCCAGAGGCACTGATTCAGTTTTAGCAACCAGGTGGTGGCTCACAACCACATGCAACTCCAGGGATCGCGTGCTCGCCTTTGGTCTCTACAGCACCAGATAGACATGTGGTACACAGACATGCATGTGGGCAAAACACCTGTACTCATTAAGTAAAAGTTTAAAAAAAATCTCATTAGAATTTCCTTAAACTTTTCATTAACACGCACTTGTGTGCACACACATGACAGTGGCCAAATGATAGTGATTTTTCTAGACATCTGGCACGTTCAAACAGGACTGAGATAGCACATTGCTTGCACCCCAGCAGCCCTTTGGAGAAAAGGTCTTATAATTTCAGCAGAATGTGAACTTGAGATCCTCATGCCTCAGCCTCAGCCACCCAAGTGCAGGGATTAAAGGTCTGTACCAACGTACTCAGCTCACCCCAGTTCTTTCTTTAAGTTCCATCCATCCGTCTGTCTGTCTGTCTATCTATCTATCTATCATTTATCTGTCTGTTCTCTACCTATCTAGTGTGTGTTTGTGTGTGTATGTGTGTGCATGCATGGAGTAAATATGAAGGTCAGTGAATAGCAATGAGCTGGTTCTCACTTTGAACCATATGAGTTCAGGGATTGAATTTGGATCATCATGCTTGGTGGCAAATTCCCTTACTGTGCCAACTTGCCTGTCTTCTCTCTTTGAAATAGTCACTGAGGCTTGAGTGGGCTGGCTCACGGGTGGAGTGAGGTGCAATTTCCCTTAGCTGGATTGGGAGTACCCTGTTCAGCAGCAGAGTATGTACCCCGACCTGCTTCAAATGTCAGGCTTGTTCCCCAGGACCATGTAGAAAGAGGAGCATGAATAGCAACCACCACTAATACTGCAAAGCGGACACCAAAATGAAATAGAAAGTGAGTTAAGATAACACAAAATCATCATCAACAGGCATACCACCACCACCGGAATGCTGCCACCACCACTAGGAATGGTGGGTCAAATATAATGTGGAAGAAGCTGAGATGTAAAAATAAGAGAAGTACAGGTAAATGTAGTGGCACACACTTTTAATCCTAGCACTCAGGAGGCAGAGGTAGCCAGATGCCTGTGAGGCCAGCCCGGTCCACATTGTGAGAGCACGTACGATCCTTTAGTGGTCATATTTGAGGGCATGAATGCCTGACTTGTTTGCCACAGTGTGTGCAGGGAAAAGTGCACACGACAAGCTTGTGAAGGTCAGAGAACTTTTGTAGGAATCGGTACTCTCCTTCCAATATTCGGGTTATGGAGGTCAAATTCAGGTAGGCAGGAGGTGCCTTTTTTTCCTTTCAGAGATCTTTCTGGCTTCTTAGTATCCTTCCTTTATTAAGTGTGTGTGTGTGTGTGTGTGTGTGTGTGTGTGTGTGTGTGTGTGTGTGTGTGTGTGTGTGCTTAAGCTTATGTGGTTGTGTGCCTGTGAAGGTTAGAAATCAACCTTGTTTCATTTCTCTGGAGCTGTCCATCTTGTCTCAGACAGGATTTCTTCCTAGGGTCTGGAGTTCGCTGATTAGCACAGTGGCCAATAGTCTAGAGATCACAGGTGCCTGCCACTATGCCCAACTTTGTTTGTTTGTTTATTTTGAGATAGGTTTTCTCTGTGTAGTTCAACCTTGGCTGTCCTGGAACTTGCTCTGTAGACCAGACTGGCCTTGAACTCACCATGATCTGTCTGCCTCTGCCCCAGTGCTGGGATTAAAGGCATGCACCACCACCACTGGGTTTAATACCCTACTTTTCAAAATGTGTGTTGGGGATTCAATTCAGGTTCTCATGATTCCATGACAAGCATCTCATCGACTAAGCCATCTTTCCAGCCCCAAGAACTTTTCTAATAAAGAGAATATTTTTCATTTTAGAAATACTATGGTTACAGTGAGGAAGGAGGAGAGGGAAGAGGAGAAAGATGATGAGGACATCTTTAGCCCCAGCACTTGGGAGGCAGAGGCAGGTGGATCTCTGTGAGTCTGAGGCTAGCCTGGTCTACATAGGTGAGCTCCAGGACAGTTAAGGCTACATAGAGTGACTTTGTCTAAAATAAAAATTAAATATTAAAAGCAAAAGAAAAGATAATGAGAGATCAAAGAAAAGAATAAAAATATGGAGCAAATTGTAAAAAATGGTTTCATTATTATTTTAAACTTTAAATATGTTTATGTATTATTGGTGTGTGTGTATGAGAGAGAGAGAGCAAGAGACATGTGTGTGCATGCATACCACAGTGTAAGTGTGGACGTCAGAGAGCAATTTTGCTTAAGTCAGTTCTCTCTTTCCATCTTTGTGTGGGTTCAGGGGACCAAACACTTTTGTGGCAAATGCCATCTTAGTGTCTACATTTTTGTTGTTGTGTAATGTACGTGTGTGGCGTATATGCATGTGTGTGAGAGAGAGAGGTGGATGCCGGGCACACTGCCCTATCACTCTCTGCCATATTCTTTTTGAGACAGGGTCTCCCACTGAGCCTGGAATGAGGCTGAAGGCCAGGAAGTCCCAGTGATCCTTCCATCTTGGTCTTCTGTGCAGAGCACTGGGGTTATAAGGGTGTCTGACCAAGCCTGGATTTTCACATGTGTTCTGAGGATTTGAACCCAGGTCCTCCTATTTGTCCCGAAAGTGTTCTTACCTGCTAAGCCAACTCTTCAAGCCCCTTCAAAGTGTTTCAATCAAAACCTGAAAGAAGAGTCTCTGTTGAGATGGTCCACCATGCAGGTCAGAGTGTGTAATCACTACTTATGCCAATTAACTTGCTTTTCTATGTCTTTGGCTAGGTGCCTCTTGGAGAGAGCAAAGGCTGAGGTTACTCACTCTTCAGCTCTTATTTTTGTTTTGCTCACCAGGCTCCCAGCCAGAATGGTTTGGGACTGGAGCCAGTTGGAAGAGCTCTTGGCTGCCCTGCTAACCAATAGGAGGAGTGACAGAACCCATATTCCTCCATCAGAATTTCATTCCAGAGAGATTCACTTAACAGATCCCAGGGCCACACTGACATTGGGTCTTGTGGCCCATCTGGGTCTCCGGTGCTCTTTGAGAAGCCCACTGTACCGGGTCTATACCGGGGGGGATGACACAGATGACCCTATTCAATCCATCAGCTGCAAGTCCAGTTGTGGTCATTAATGTTAAGTGTCAATTTGATGGGATCTAAAATCCTGAGGGCCTCTGGATATGCCTGGAGGGGGTTATCTTGATTACATTAATTGAAGCGAGAGCATTCTCCAGGTGAGGGCCATATCAGCACAGAATCAAACATTCCAAAAAAGTTTCACAGAATTTGGTCTGAGGAGATGGTTTAGTGGGTCAGGGCTCTTGCTGCCAAGGCTGATGACCTGAGTTTGATTCCCAGAACTCACACGGTGGAAGGAAAGAACACACTAGCCACAACTGTGGCACAAGTGCAACACCCCTCCCAATACATAAAGTGATGTAATATATTTTAGAAAAAGTTCCCCAGAATATGGTGATACTGGGATGGCAGTGTCTCTAACATTCTAAGAGACTAGACCGTTTGCTGGACCTCACAGCCAGAGTTAATGATACACCTTGAGGTCACTGCTGGCCTACTCTCTACTCAGCCTGTTTGTTTAACCTGCTTTTAAGAAAACAACGTCACAGCCAACCTTACTTGCCTTGAATTTCCCATGTAATAAGCTTTTACAACCTAAGCTGATGCTTAACTGTAATCTTAAATTATGCCCTTTTCCATGTCCCTGACCCAAAATAATGCATTTGTACTGTTTGCTGAAAGCAGCAAATACAGAAAAAGCAATCTTATAAAATTAATATTCACCATAAACATTGAACACAACATACAGATATTGCTTGATAAACAATGATGTTGGTGGTACTGCTTGTTACCTGCCTCAATTGGGGACACTTGGACTCAGTGAGTTCATCCCTTGTGAATCTCTTTAAGAGTTCTGTAAAGCGTTCATCATTCTGGCCCTCTGTATTGCTTTCTGTACTGTTCAATAAATGACAGAGCAAAGCCTTTGTTAGGGGCAGACACACAGACATACAGACACATGGACAGATTCACAAGACATTCTTCGGGCAGGCACAGATTCAGACTCATACAACAGACAGACAAAAGTCCAGAGACACAGGGACATGGAAGCAGAGATTTCAAATCTGGACTCGCTCTTGGTTAAAGGACACCAAGGGGAAGCACTTGGACTTCTTTCCTTAGTGTGACACAGATGACATATTGGCATCGAAGTTATGTTCAAACGGACCACAACAGAACTCACCTAGAAACCCTGAAGCTCCTGGAGAAGGGGGTGTTTTTCATCTCTTTGTGTTTCTTGGCTTGGAAGCAGTTACCTTCTTGATCAAACACTGGCATTTCATAGTTTACTAGGACCTTACTGTATTTTCGCTGTCTATTTTGGTTATGCAGAATGATTTACACTGGGTCCACTCCTTTTAATTATCATTTTTCTGTCTGTAGCAATTTTGTATTTGTATTTTATTCACATCTCTCCTATTTTTGGTAAGTCTTGCCATGGCTCTGGGAATAATTCCCACTGTTTTTGTTGCTCGTTCTCCATTTCATGACATTCTGCCAGGGCTGAGCCAATGTATGGCTGTCTTTTTCAATACCAGCTGAGCATTCAAGCTGAGTGTCAGTGACCAGTAGTTGTTGACTGGCATCTTCCACAATATAGTTGGCCAATTTGCCAACGTGTTACCTTGACTATAGTACACAGGAACACAAAAATAGACTATTTTATTTTAAATTGTATTTATTTGTGTTGGTGAGGGGCATGCCATGGCCCATGTGTGGAGGTCAAAGGATAACTTTTGGGAATTGGTTCTCTCTTTCTACTATGTGGCTCCTCAGATATCAAATTCTGGACATTGAACTTGGCTGCAAGTATTTTAACTGCTGAACCAACTGAGTGGGCCCCGAGAAATAGACTCAATATTAGAATGACAATACTGTTGACACATGCCAGGACTTGTAATATCTTTACTGTATGAACCTCCTCTGTAGCAAAAGCCAGAAGCCCTGGCCATCTCAAATGCTTAGGTTTCTAGTGGGTGATTTATGGAATGGGTATTGCAAGTCACTTAACTTAATGGTTCTGCCTTTGCCACCAAGGAGCAAGCAGCAGGGGTGGGTGGAGTGGAGTTCACAGACAGGAACCTCATGCCCCTGTTGCTTTCTTCCCCTTTGTCCCTAGATGAGTAGGCATCTGTAAAGGCTGGCACCATATCCCGGAGATGTTGCAAAGGAGAGCAATGGAAAGATGAGCCCTGAGACTCACCAGGTTTTTCCCTGCTTAAAACGTCATACACTATTCAACTTTTACAGTCAGTCCTGCTGAGTTATCGTGGAACTATCCAGCAGGACTGGCCCCAGCTGTCTCCTCACAGATAAATAAGGATGGCGCCTGAATGCCATTCTGTTTGTAGCTAGCTCTCACTTATTTTTACCCCATGAGTTAGTCTGGGGCAGGATGTGTGTGTGTGTGTGGGGGGGTATTAACCTGATGGGGGAGGGGAGGAGATCTGCCGACAGAAAAATTAATGCCAGGATCCTCAGAATGCTGGAGAAGGGGGTTGTGTGGCACTGTGTAATTGATCAATGGCAAATCTCCCTCCCAGGATGGCTAGGGGAAGACAGACCAATAGAAATGTCTTCTTCCAAGTCACCAGTGTTGATTTTTCAGACTCATGAGGATTGCTGCAAGCTGTAAGGAAGGAAGCAATAACTCCTCAGCCACGACAAGCCTACCCAGTATTTCACGTGTGCGGTGCCCAAGAGTGCCACTGTAAAACAGTTTGTCACAGGCCAGGTTTCCTGGGAAACAGACCCTGAGGCAGATATTTGCATGTAGGAAGTTTATTGAGGAGCACTCTCTGGAACTACACCCCAGGGGCACGGGGACATAGAATTGGACAAAGGGAAAAGTTGGACTATGCCACATTTGCAGCCAAGGCCCAGTTCACTCCACCCAGGACCTCTGGAGCTAGCATGACCCTTAAATATTTTCCCCCAGTTGAGATGAGGGAGTCCAGGCCTTTGTATTCTCACACTGGCCAGTCAAGAGACATAAGATGCCCCTGGGTTGGGACTGTGACCTTGGGTGGGGCAGGCATCCTCAGCTGAAAGGCAATCTCTATTGGAGGCGCCTCTCCCAGCTGTCAGCTGTCAGTGTTCCCCTAGACAGAGAAAAGAATGCTTCAGCTAAGATCCTGGACACTGGGGCAGGGCACTACAGCATTTGTCACACTCCACACCTGTGTCCCTCAGACACACTTGTTTCTTAAAGTCAATCTGGGGAACAGCTTCTGTAGCACGCAAGGCTCCATATTGAAAAACCTCCACAAAGAAGGTGAGGGCTGGGGAAAGGGCTCCATAGGTAAAATGCTTGGTACTGAGCATGAAGACGTGTGCTCTGTCCCTACATCAAAAAAGCTAGGTATGGCGGCTCACGTTTGTAATCTCAGTGCTATGGGAGTCAAATTGGCAAATCCTAGGTCCCAGTGAGAGATCCTGCCTCAAAAACCAAGGTAGACAGCTCCTAGGGGATGACAACTGGGGTTGACTTCTGGCCTTTATACACACACACACACACTCACACACACACACACATGCACGCACGCACGCACGCACGCACGCACGCACGCACGCACGCACGTGCAGTACTTGATCCTTACTGGAAGAAACCCTTCTCTGTTACCCAGTCTAGAATCTTGGTGAATAACTGTCAGTGTACGTGGCTTATCTTATATCGTGATGAATAGTCTCATTCCTGAGGGGTCTTGAACCTGGGTTACCAGCTCTCGAACCTGGGTTACCAGCTCCTTTTTGGGTCGGGATCATCATGTGACTACTTCCTATTGCTTTGCGACTTTTCCTGGCATGTTTATTTCTATATTCCTAGGTACCCCACATAGGGCAAAGGACAGACCAAAGCAATGGTTCACCCAAAATCTAGCCTGGTGAACTAATTGGTTTAATTAGCATTACAAGCAGGGTGTGGGCAGCTATACCACCCAAGACTCTCCCTTCCTCAACAATTGTTAACCACTCATCTATCTCTGTGGAGGAATGGAGTGGGTCCTTGGACACCTCATGAGCCCCCTCTCTCCATGAGGGAATGTTAGTGAATCCAATCTTGTGAGAGTCTCATGTGGGTAATGGCAGCTGTTCTGATTTCAGGACAGTACCAGGCATGTCATGTCCAGAGGGCAGAGTTCCCACAGCACCGATAAGAATTGATCAAGGAAACACTGAGAGGTACCCAATAGTATCATCTGAATGTCAAAAGTACCCCTTCCCATCCCCAATGCTCAACAGAGCCCTACCTCTTCATCCAGATCAAGGTCAATTAAATCTGCTGGAATAGTAACTCTTACTGCCTGCTTGATCCTTAGTGTGGGAAGCCTAAACTGACAGAGTAGAAGCCATACTTTACATTTCCACAGGGCTTTTTCTGAGCCCCTGGTGGGGGAACTAGCCCTCAGGGAGCTAGAATCTCCTAACGAGCAGAACTGAGAGTAGCCAGACAAAAAGCACAAAATCCCCTCGTGGTTGTTGAGAATAAGGGCCTGTGGGAATGCCCCTCCTCTCCTCCTTTCTTACTGTACCCTTTAATTTCACCAGCTAGGGACACAGTGGCACACAATGCCCATTAATTTAGGATGCAGCATCCAGGAGGATGACAGGGTATCACTTTCAAGCCAGCACCTCACCTGTGCCTTTAACAAGCCATTCCATTTCCAAATCTGGCATGCAGCTTCTGGGTGAGTCAGGGTTCGCCTTTTACAGGCCGCCCTGCCCAGTTGCTGCGGGACTGTCAGTCACGAATGGTCTCAGCTGTCTCCATACAGATAAATAAGTATGACGTTTGTCTGTAAGTATCTTTGACTTATTTTTACCTTATGGATAGTCTTTCAGGGTTAGTACAAGGGTGGAGATAGAATAATTAGAGTTGCGGCCCTGTGTGTGGAGCCATGCAGCACCTGGCATTTTCCCCATGGGTTCTGGAGCTTTGAACTCAGATCTGTGTGCCTGTGTAGCAAGGACTTTACTGTTGACTGAGCCTTCTCTCTCCAGCCCACCCCCCTTACCTTCTTTTGGGGAGATATTCCAGGAGTTGAAGCCCTGTGTGTTGGAAATACTGTGCCCCATGTTGGCTCCATCCTTTCTTTCCTTTTTCCATTTTCAGTCACAGGGTCTGTTACTCACTCTGCAGCCAAGGCTAGCCTTGAGTGTGCAGATCTCCCAGTGTGTTCTACAAGGGAAATGTTCCTCTTTTTTTTTTTTTGGTATCAGATTGCTCTTTACTTTTTTTCCTCTCAGTTTTTCAAGACAGATTTTCTCTATGTCACAGTCCTGGCTGTCCTAGAACTCACTTTGTAGACCACGCTGGCCTTGAACTCACAGATCTGCCTACCTCTGCCTCTTGAGTGCTAGGATTAAAAGCATGTGCCACCACAGCCTAGCTACTTTTTTTTAATATACATTTGTCTTAGGGTTTCTATTGCAGTGATTAAATGACATGACCAAAGACTTGGGGATGAAAGGGTTTACTTCAGCACAAGTAGAACCCCTCAAATTAATCAAGAAATTTCATAAAATTAAGAAAAAATTTTACAGAATGTGGTGGTGCCATATCATGATAAAAAAATATCTCAGCTGGGCATTGGTGGCGCACACCTTTGATCCCAGCACTTGAGAAGCAGAGGCAGGTGGATCTCTGTGAGTTCCAGGCCTGCCAGAACTGTTACACAGAGAAACCCTGTTCAAATATAAATAAATAAATAAATAAATAAATAAATAGAAATAAAACAACAAACAGCAACATAGTCTAAAAACCGAATCAGGGGCCATGGAGGGGTGCTTCTTACTGTCTTTTTTCTCCTGGCTGCTCAGCTTGTTTCTTTAGATAACACAGGACCATCTGCCTAGGGGCAGATGCCAAAAGTGAGCTGGGCCCTCCTGCACCCATTGCTAAAGCAAGAAAATGCTGGATAAATTTGCCTGTAGGCCAATCTTTGTGTATGTGTGTGTAGGCTAATCTTACGGGGACATTTTCTCAGTTGAGAATAACTCTTCCCAAATGAAGAGTCTTGTGTCAAGTTGACATAAACTGGCCAGCACAAGGTCTACTGCAATTTTATATTTTTGTTCTTGAGTCCATCTTGGAAGTTTTGTTAACTTTTTTTTCCTGTTTCATCTACATTATGTAATTTGTTGTTGTACGGTTGTTCATGGTATTTCAGAATCCTCTAAATTTCTGTAAAGTCAGTTTGAAACTTTCCAGTTTTAGTGAGTCTTAGTGGGTCTAGCTAAAGATTTATAAATGTTGCTGATGTTTTTAGAGAATCAGGTTTTGGGTTGTTACCTCTCTGTCTTTTGACAAGGCTTTCTTCTGTAACCCAGGCTGATCTCAAATTCACTATGTAGCTCAGGCTGGCTTCATATTCACAGCAATCCTCCTGCCTCAGCCTCCTCAGTGTTGGGATTATAGACCTGTGCCACTTTGCCTAGGTCTATTGTTTCTATTATCCTTGACTTCAATCTTTGTCACCATCCATTTTTAGTTCATCTTAAGAGACAGAGTTCTCTCCTTCCACTAACTACTATTTGCTTTCTCCTCCACCTTACCTGGTCATAAGGAATACCCTTGCTACGGCAATCAATTTTGACTATTAACTGGGTTGGATTAAGAAATGTCAGGGCATGAATAAGTTGCACCTTTAAGTCTGTTTATAAGGGTGTTTCCAGATAAGTTTAGCTGAGGAGGAAAGACCCACAACTAAAAGTAGGTGACAGCTTTCCATAGCCCAGGATCTCAGACTCAATAAATAGAGGGGAAGGAGAAAGTCAGATGGATACCTATCCCTGCTTCCTCCTGGTCCATCAAGCTGTGAGCAAGTAGCCTCATGCTCCTGCCACTCCAGCAGCTAGGAGAGACTGTGTCCCCACAAACTATGAGTCAAAGTGAAACGCTGCTGTCTGCAATTGCTTCTTGTTGGGTATTTGGTCATAGGGACTAGAAAAGTGAAAAATATACCCACTAAGGAATAAATGTGACTTGAGCAGTGGTTATCAACCTTCCTAACGCTGCGACCCTTTAATACAGTTCCTCATTTTGTGCTGACCCCAACCATAACATTATTTTCATTGCTACTTCATAGCTGTCATTTTGCTACTGTTATGAATCATAATGTAGTAGTTGTGTTTTCTGATGGTCTTAGGTGACCCCATGAAAGGATTCTTTGACCCCCCCCCAAAGGGGTTAAGACCCAAAGGTTGAGAACCACTGGATTTGAGGAAGACTCACAGGTGGAAGGGTAAGATTATCTGCTGTTTTGGCATAAGTGTTCTTGCAGCTTGTACAGGACAGAAGACCTACTTCTGTCTTATGACAGATTGTTTTTAAGGACCTTCCTGAACTTGATGGGTTAAATACAACTCAGTCCAACCCAGGTGAGGTAGGAGTTTCATTTAATGCCACCATTCAGAAGGTGGAGGAAGGCAGATCTCTGTGAATTCCAGGCCAGCCTGATCTTTATAGAGAGTCCAAGACTAGCCAGGGTGACATAATGAGACCTTGTCTCAAAAGAAACCAACCAACCAAACAAACAAGCAAAATAAGAAAACAAAACAAACCAAAAAATCTCAGAACTCAGCCCATGGTGTTCAACTCTGGATATCTGAGCACCCTGGGTGAACAATTGTTTCTACCAGCCCCTGACCCTTACCACCTGCCAGCTCTTATTTGGGGATCTGTCACCAATGAGTCATGTTCTGTGGCAGCATATTCACCTACTGTCCCTGGCTTTTGGAGGATGGTCACTGAGTTTTTCAATGAGTCTGGTTCCCTTGTCACCCATGAATTGCTTACTGATTTAACTAAGAGTGTCCTTGGGTGTCTTCCTTTGAAGTGAAAACATCTGGTGGGTTTCAGATATAGCACCTGTACTAGTTTCTCAGTTACCTCATGAAACACCTAGGGTTGGTGGTTTAAACCAGAACCTTTTTGATTTCTATTTTAAAATCGAAAGTAATTTCACACAATATATACTGATCATGGTTTCCCCTCCTTTATCTCCTCCTAGATCCTCCCCATCTCCTCATCCTTCCAACTCCACACCTTCTTTCCCTCTCTCTTAAGAAAGCAAACAGGCAAATAAAAAAAAGAGAATAAAAATTAAACATAACATAAATAATAAGGATAAGACAAAACAAACAAAAAGAAAAAAAAGAAACTAAGGACAAGAATGAAGCGTGAGTGCACACATACACACACATACACCCATAAAAATTCAAAATCAGAAACCATAATATACAAGCAAAAGACCAGTAAGGTTTAAAAAATGCCCAAGCAAAGCAATATGAGATAAAAAAAAATTTTTTTTTTCCAAAATACCTCTGAGTTTGTTTTGTGTTGGCCTTCTACTGCTAGTCAAGGGACCTGCTCTTAAGAGCGGTTTGTATACCCAGGGAGACTCCCTTGGAGAAACTAAGTTTTCCTTTTCAAGAGATTGTTAATTAGACATAGTTTCTTTAGACCAGGTCTTCTTAAACTGTTTTCATTTGCCATCACTTTTCACCTACAAAATGTTTATGTGAATTTGGGTATATAGGCACACAATTTAGCCATATGAAGAAAACATTAGCCATAAACCATAAAAAAATTTAAAAGCAATTTTTGAGCTGGGTGTAGTGATACATGCCTATAATCCTAGCATTCACCTCTGAGGTTATCCTCTGACCCCCACACACTCAATTTAATACCTATATATCTGTGCACTCTCTCTCTCTCAAACACACACACACACATACACACACACACAGATTTTTAAAAACAAAAGAATGTGGAGCTGGGCATTGGTGGCACATGCCTTTAATTCCAGCACTCAAGAGGCAGAGGCAGGTGGATCTCTGTGAGTACAGCCTGGTCTACAAAGCTAGTTCCAAGACAGGCTCTAAAGCAATGCAGAGAAACCATGTCTTGAAAAACAAAATCAAAAAACAAAAAACAAAACAAAACAAAACAAAAAAAAGTGGAATATATGTTATCTTACAAAGCAGATGCTTATAATGTCTTCAGACAAAAGGGGGCCACTAGCATAAAAGTCAGTTTTGTTTGCTATTAGTGTAGTCACTTTGGCTTTCTTTATAGATACTGGTTACTGTTGGCATGGGATATATTTTTCCATCAATTTACTTTCAATTTATTTGTGTGTCTAGATCTAAAACAAATCTCTTACAGATAGCATATCATTGGCTCATGTATTTTATCCATTTTATTAACTTGTCACTTTTAATTAGAGATTTAATCTATTTACATTTAATGTAATTACTAATAGAGGACAACTTTTCCCATTGCATTTTATCCTGGATGGCTTATATTTGTTCCTCAATCGTTGTTGTCATACACACACACACACACACACACACACACACACACACACACATATCAAATGAATATTTTCTAGAGTATCACTTAAATTTCCTGAACATTTATTTTACTTTATATTTTCTAGTTTGTTTTTTAGTGGTTGCCCTGAGAATTGTATTTAATATCTTACATTTATAATAATTCAGTTCAGATCAATGGTAAGTTAATTTCAATAGTATACAAAAAGATCTCTTATATATTTTAACACCACCACCACCTTCCCCCCTGCACCCTGCTGTGCTGTTGTCACAAACTGAAAATGCATTCACAAGCAGGTGTGGCAATGCTTTTGGGGGGTTGAGTGAAACAGTCAGTGTCTCCAGGCCATTCTGTTGGAATTAGTTTTCTTTTGTTATTATTATTTTTCCCTTTTGAAACCAGCCCAGGTGGATCTCTAACTCACTGCCCCTCTAGCCTCAGCCTGGCAAGTGTTGGGATTATAGGTATGCAGCGCCACACTGGGTTTAAATTAGTTTACTTACAGAAGAATTCCTTTCCTTTCCACTTTAGTAGCTTAGTGGTCGGCTAATTGGAGAGGTTTTCTTTCCCTTTTGAGACAGGATCTTACTATGAAGCTTGGCTTCATAGAGTTGTGCCTAAAGGCATGTGTCAACATACCTGGCCTGAGAGATTTTCTGACGTTTATAGAATAGAACTTGTTAGGGCTGGGAAGACAGTCCAGAGATGATAAGAACGGGAGATAGAAACTGATCGGGTTGGGCGGAGACTCCAAAGCAGCTGCTGCAAGAATGTCCTTTTGGGAGGCCAGTGACGCCAGAAAAAAATCCCTGGCTCCTGCTTGCTTGTTATCTTTCTTACCCCTGTCTGGGAGCTATGAGTGAGGAGGACCTGAGTGAAACTGAGAGGAGACACCTGGACAGCTGGATGGGCCAACTGGACTGACCAGCTCATCCCCCTCCCCAACCCGCACCCTAGTTTCTCTACTAAGTCCTTTAAAGAGCACCCAGAATAGCAACCCAATGCCTTCTTTCTTTGTCTTAAGCTCCCCGAAATACAATCCCTCTTTTGAAAGCTCCCTCTGTGCCCCATGGTCCAGGAAGTTCATTCCTCAGATATGCAAGCCAAGAACCTGAAAGCCCTGACCAGCCCAGTGGAAGTTTTGTGTGATCGCGAGCATGCAACACCCTATCTCCTGAGTTAAGTTCACCAAGAAAGGCTCTGTTTCTCTCAAAGATACCCCCCAATTCCTCATGGTACCACTTGCCAAGTGTGTGTGAGGCCCAGTACCACAAAAACCAAACCAGAATGTGTCTTTGCTGTCAGTCTTTTGTGCTGAACCATTCAGTCACTTCCTGCTTGTGTAGAGAGGGCCTCAAGGTCATCCACATATGAGCACTTAGGGCCTTTAGACCTTTCCTAGGAACGCATGTGGCCTTTTCAATTCCAAGAAGCATGTTGAAAATTTTCAAAGCTCTAGTCTCTCAATTCTCTTATTTTGCTTTATCACCCAAGGTTTTTTTGGTTACTCTGATGTTTGCCTATCTATTATCCATTGCTCCAGACAGCAGCGACAAATGTAATTGCCTGTAAAAGCTTTCCACAAACTCTCCTCAGGCAGAACACGCAGAAACTAAAAGGTTGACGCTACTTACAATAGCATCGAAATACAGCAAGCAGTGAGCCGGGGATGTAGGTCAGTGGTGGAGCACTTGTCTAACATCTGTGAGGCCCCAGGCTCCATCCACACCCCTGAAAAGAAAAAGTATCAAGTATTCAGGAATTTCAAAGAAGGGGAGCACAAGCTGTCCTGTAGGAAGCTGTTAAACATTACTGAGGTGGAGTGATTGGCAACAAATGGGACAGCTGCATCACCACCCCCACCCGGGCGGCTCAAGAGCCATTTCAGAAAAGGGAGGTGGAAAGATTGAAAGGGCCAGACGTTGGTGGGGACCTTAGCAAACCGGTGTCCTCTGGGCAGGATAGGACCACTGTACTCATGTGCCCACAGCAGCTGTGGCTCCCTGAAAAAGATCGAGTCAGTCAACATTCTAACTTGAGGGTGGGGAGAAGCGCACGGGCCCCACTCCTAACTGAGGAGCTATGGATAGTTGATGTTTTGGGGTCCGGGGAGTTGCTTTTCTTTAAGGGTGTGTCTCCTGGTAGGTAGACCACACTGCGGTGGATGGCTCCATGCCCAGAAGTATATAGGCTACACAATTTTAAAAGGAAACTGTGAAGTTGGAAAGGGTAGAGAGATTGGATGGAGTGGGGGGATGGAACTGGGAGGAACTAAGGAGAAGAGCTGGTGTTAAAAATGATCAAAATAATTATATGGAATCCTCAAAGAATTCATAAAATACTTTTAAAGATCACTGAGAGGATCGAAAAGAAGCAAGCAATGAGACTGTTGCAGAATTGGAAGCATCAGTACTGTAGAGATATATGTTCTTCAGAGTCTACATATTCATAATCCAAATCTCATAGATGTTTTATTGTCTGTCTATGCCTGGGGAACTTTATACATCAATACTTTTTGTTGATTTGTTTTCCGAGACAGGGTTTCTCTGTTTAACATCTCTGGCTGTCCTGGAATTCCCTCTGTAGACCAAGCTGGCCTCAAACTCACAAAGATCCACCTGCCTCTGCCTCCCGAGTACTGGGACTAAAAGCAAGCATCACCGACGCCTGGCTTCAGTACTAAATTTTCACGGACGGTCAAAATCCAGGAAGACCTGGAGTATGCTTAAAGAATGGAGTGAGAAGACTTGCCCTTTTGCATACCAAGACTTATCGAAAACTGACAGTCACTGAGATAATACGAGACAGCATAATAGGTAAAAAGATAGAAAATAAGTTACTAAAACAGAAGGCCCAGAAACAAGTCTTTGAAGATATATACCCTTCATTTATGACAAAGGCAATCTTTCAGGATAGTGAAGAAAAGATGATTGCTTCACTAAATGGGTTGGTGACGAGTAGACACCTCTATTTACAAAAATGAAACTGGATCTCTACCTCACATTATATACAACAATTTACTCCAGGCAAAATAAATACTAGACTGTAGAAGGTTGTATAGCAAAACTTTAGATGTGGTAAGACTGTATCTGTAACCTTAGAGACCACTGAGGCTTTGGACCCTACCTCCTGTTTCCTTGGTAACATTAGAAAGGTAACCTGCAGCTTTGCCACTCCTTAGGATTTAAATTACTGAATGAAAAGGTGTAGGGATCTGGGTTTTGTCCAGGCCCATTAAGAAGAAAGAATAGTTTAGAAATTCTACCTGGTCCTGGGTGAAGACCCATTCTAAGCTACTGGAAACACTACATGTGATTGTCTCCTCCTTTTAAGATTTAATCCAGGTGGCTATGTCAATCACCTGGCCAAGAGTCCATCCCCCAGGAAAGTTGGCCCATCTGAAGCCATGTTAAACAGATGCCTTTCTTGTCCTTCCCAGAAGCCCCTTCCTTTCTGGCTGAAAACCCTTGCAGAGCTTCCAGTCAGAGCACTCGAGAGTCCAAAAGAGAGCCAGGTGGTAATGCACTCCTTCAATCCCAGCACTCTGGAGACAGAGGCAGGAGGATCTCTGGGAGTTCAAGGCCAGTCTGGTCTACAGAGAGAGTTACAGGACAGCCAACCTGTAACACAGAGAAACCCCGTCTCAAAAAAAGAAGGTCCAAAAGAGGGAACCCCAATTTCCCTTGTAACAGGAATGTCTTCATGGGGCCTGGAGAGATGGCTCAGCAGTTAGGAGTACTTGTTGCTCTTGCAGAGGACCTGGGTTTGGTTTCCAGTACCCACATGGTGGCTCACAATGGTCTGTAACTCCATTTCCAGGGGATTTGACATTCTCCCTGGCCTTACTGGGCACCGCGCACGGGAGAGCGCGCGCGCGCGCGCGCACACACACACACACACACGGTGCACACACATACATGCAAACACACACATACAAAAAATAAAAAAGAATATCTTTGTGGTTTTGGGGTCAGGGAAAATTTTTTAAAACAGCCTACCAAAAGCTGAAAGGGTTGATAAATGTGACTGAATTTCCAAATTAAGCTTTTTCTCATCATTAAAATATATCACTCCATGAAGGAAAAGGCAAACTCGTGGACAAATCAATAAGCAAAAAACAGAAGAGTTGAGCAAGCATTTTAAGAGAGTTTGAAGAAATGTAGGAAAGAGTTCTACCTTATGATAAGTCATCAAGGAACTGGAGATATGACCATAAGGAGACACCCTCACACAGCCACCAGAATAGCTAAAATTGAAATCATAGTACCAAGTTGTTTGTTTGCTTGTTTGTTTTTCGAGACAGGGTTTCTCTGTGTAGCTTTTGGAGGCTGCCCTGGAACTAGCTCTGTAGACCAGGCTGGCCTTGAACTCACAGAGATTCACCTGCCTCTGCCTCCCGAGTGCTGGTACTAAAGGCATGTGCCACCATCACCAGGTAGTACCAAATCTTTGCAAAGATAGAACAATGGGAATTTCCAAAGACCACCAGTAGAAGTGCAATGTACCTTTTCACAAATAGTTTAGCATTATCTACTGAAGTGTGACCATCTACAATTCCCAGAAGCAGAAATTCTACTCCAAACACCTACAAATACTCTTAGAGGAAAAAAAAGCTATCAAACACAAGAACAGATAGCACATTTTAATATACTCACTCAGTGGAACACTCCAGAAAAGCATTGGATATGAACAGACTGGACCTCACCCCCAACAACACTGTCTCTCAGAAATGGACTGACTGAAAACAGATACGAAAAAATGCTCTCTGTGTAATCCCCTTCGTATACAATTTGAAACCAGGCAAAACTGAATCTCTGTGTTTACAAATGCTTACATAGGCTGTGTAATATATATATATATATATATAGAGAGAGAGAGAGAGAGAGAGATCCCAAAAAAGATAAGGAGAACTGACTAAGAAGTGAGGCTGGGGGCTTTCCATAGTGGGTGGAGGGGTAGCAGGAGTAGTTAAGAGATACTGGACATGCCTCAGGTATTGACAATTGTTCGATTTTTGAGTATGCCACCATAACATTTGCTTCAGGGGGCTTGGTTAGAACTGTATATTCATGTTTACTTAGTTTTATGTATTTAAGTGTATATGCTTGTGTGTGTGTGTGTGTGTGTGTGTGTGTGTGTGTGTGTGTGTGTGTGTGTGTGTGTTGCCCTAATGCCTGCCATGGTTTCTGTGTCTTGGTTAGAGAATAACCTGTGGAATTTAGTTTTTGCCCTCTACCATGTGAGTTCCCTGAATTGAACTCAGCTTGTCCAGCTTGGTGGCAAATGTCTTTAATCCACTGAGCCATCTTGTTTTCCTTAATATTTTCTTTTTGCCAGCTTTAATTGAGATGGAAATTATATTCCACGTAGTTGGCTCATCAGGTAAAGATGTTTGCTGTACATGAGACCTGTGTTTGATCCCTGGAACCAATGTACAGGGGGAAGGAGAGAGCCAACTCCACACAACTGTCCACTGACTACGTACACACACCATGATAAGTACACGATTCCTCACACACTAATAATACCAACAACAATAACAAATACAATTAACAATTCAAAATAAAGCAGTTGATTGCATCTGCCACCATTTGGCTCAGCAAAGCATGCCTGCTTTTTTGGGTACTTAGAACGTAACTTTTCCTCTTTTCCTTCTTTCTGTCTCTTTTCCTTTCTTTTGGATAATGGCCTGAGCATAGACATGCTTTTCCCATGACGCCTTGGGCTTTCTTACTCTTCTCTGCTCCACTCAGTCACCCTGAGGCTGCTCGCTCTCTCTGTGCATGGCTTTGTCTCCCCTTCAACCATTTTCTCCGGAAGAGCCAGCAGAATTCCCAGTTTGCCTAGCCTGTTGTTTTGCTTCTAAACTCAAGAAAATTGTCCCGAGCTCCTAAAACATAAAAATAAAGTTTAGACCTCCATGATTTTGGGTATAGCAATATTTTTTTTTAAATTGTAGCAAAATGTGTATAATATAAAATATGACATTTGAGCTATTTTTCCTTAGTATACAACTCATGGCATTGTGTATATTCACAGTGTGATGGAGCCACCGCTTTTCTTCCTTCCTTCCTTTCTCTCTTTCTTTTTTGTTTTTGTTGTTGTTGTTTTTCAAGGCAGGGTTTCTCTGTATTGCTTTGGAGGCCATCCTGGAATTCGATTTGTAGACCAGACTGGCCTGGAACTCACAGAGATCCGCCTGCCTCTGCCTCCCGAGTGCTGGGATTATAGGCTTGCAAGGTTACAGCCGGACCTCATCATCTTTTTATATGCTTTATGTCTCCCGATGAAAAGGAGGCAAGGAGCTGGCTGCAGAGGCAGCTCAGTGGGAAAAGTGCTTGATGCAAATATTTATTTGCTTGTTCTATATCTCAGCTCCTTAAACAGTGTCCTGGTCCGCTAAGTGGGTCTACACCCTGGGAGGACGGTCTTTGGAGGATCAGAGGCTGTGTTCTGTGTGTGGGCAGTAAGAACTGATCAACTGCCGGCTTTTCTTACCTTTTCCTCTGCTCAGGGGTTAGGTTCCAACTACACTTAGGGTCTCATGTAGCCCAGGTTGGCCTCAGGCTTGCTATGTAACTGAGGGTGACCTTGAATGCCTCATCTTCCTACATCTGCCTTCTAAGAGCTGGCAATTATAGGTGTGTGCTGCCATGCAGGCTATGTTTTCTGAGGTGGGAGAAATGAGAGGTTCATTGGCAGCAGAGAGTACAACAGAGCCGAGGGAATAATTGGCTATGCAGGAGAGAGGAAAGGACTGACGGAGCCAGCTGCACATGGATGGATGAGTGGGGATGGTGTTGCTGGACGTGACAGCTCATCCTCAGTGGAAAGTGGGAAGGCAAATTGGTGGGTGCATGGTGGCAGAGGCTGGGGATGGCTTCAGTTTGTTGAATGAGCCAGGAAGCAAGGCCATCATCTGCCAGAGACGAGAGGGTGGAGGACAAGGAGGTGTCAGAGTGTGGAGGAAGTGGGAAGTTGTCACCTAGGAGACTGTCACCAGGGCAATAACTGGCAAGATATAGGCTAATGGCTGAGTAGCATTTCGTTCAAATGAGGGCCGTGGCCATTAAGTTAGAGTGGGCCCCAGCAGTGTGCTGGGAGTGAGTGTGGGCTGGAGCAGGTGGCAACCTCTGTGTAACTAGGCTGATGGATTTGCCGGAAGCAGGCAGAGCAGCCCGAAAGAGCCAAGGAGCTGAAGATGTCTGCCTAGGCATGATAGGAACAATTCATTGTGGCATTTAAGTTGTGGGAGGAGGGGACAGAGGGCATCAAGAGGAACCCCGACTTAGTAGGAGAATTGAAGGAGGGTTCCAGGGAAGCCAGAGACGGTGAGCTCCGGGAAAGGAGTGTAGATAGGCTCAGGGGAGGAAAGGGGGTCAGAAAATGGGGAAGCAGCTCCCTACACACAGGTAAACCTAGTGCCCTCTTGCCTGAATTTTTTTTGCCTTGCCTCTGTCTCAGATACCAGGACCAGGCATCAAGAAAAAGTCTGTTTTTTTTTTTTTTTTTTTTTTTTTTGTCCTCCCCTAGTTGGGGTTGGGAGGAGGCCACAGGCCAGGAATCAAGATAACCACCCATACCCCAAGCCTCCTTTCTACGTGATCTTTCTTTCGTCCCAGATCAAGAGGGGCCATCAAGGGTCAAATATGTCTTGAGCAAGAGCTAGGCGCCAGGGCAGCAGCGACCCTGCTGTTTATTGAGATAAGAATGGTACGTTCATCCATTTGAAAAACAAGAATTGCTCGGAGGTTGGAAAGATCTAAAGCCTGCTTTAGCAACTGTGGAATCTAACCCTTCATCCTGATTCCTGGCCTAGACCACGTCACAGAGAAACCAGCCCCATTCCCTGCCCGTAGGCAAGTAATCAGCTGTGGATCTCTGCTTTCTGTGATTATTAGGTTGCCCTGGCCTCCTCAGACTTCTAGACTCCATGCTCCCCTATCCCCAGAGGGGATAACTAGAGGCCTGGATTTGTGTGGAACTCAGGAATTTCTTGGTAAGGGGACTTACAGACCTAGACCCAAGAAGGACCTGGGGTGACAATGGATGAGCACCTCTCTTCCTCCCCAATCCTTTCTCTCCTCTCTCTCCCCCCTTTCTTCTGCCTCTCTTCCTTCTTCAGGTTTTATTTATTTTTTTTTTTTTTTGTTCACTTCATGCATAGTGTTTGTCTCCACCACCTTCTGAGGGCCCATGAATACTTCCAAGTGGCCTTCTCAGAGTCTGGGGCCCTGGCTTGAAGACACTGGAGGGCCTTTCTTAAAATGGGGCCTAGTAACTTGGTGATCATGCTTGACTTGAACTATAACCCCAAATATATGCATCATTCATATCAGTGGGTTAGAGTGTTCTAGGCTCTGCTGACCCCCGGGAAGAAAGAATACTCACAAGAAAGGCAGTCACTCGGTTGGGTATCCTTCAACTCATGCATTCATTCACTGATTCATCCCCACTCCCTCCTGACCTGGCTCTAGGTCCTGGTCTAGGCAGAATCTTTGTCATTCTGGGCTTGTGGTCACTGGCTCCCTGCTCCTCTTAGTAAACTATCTTGAGGTAGGTAACCAAGATTTCCTTGCACAGGTGCTCATGGGTTTATAATGGCACTACATTAAGATAACCACACCCTAAGTTGAAAATAGGCCAAGTTAAAAGTTCAGTGAAAGCCCTTCACCCAGGCCTAGGCTCAGTTGCTTGGCTAACATGCACAAAGCCCCGAGTCAGCTTGTAATCTCAGCAATTGGGAGGCAGAGGCTGGAGGATCAAGCCCATCCTCAGCTACTGCTTGCTCTAGTTTGCTTTCTGTTGCTGTGATAAAAACCATGAGCAAAAGCAACTTGTGGGGCAGGGGTGGGGGCTGGAGAGATGGTTCAGTGGTTAAGACAGGACCAAGGTTCAATCCCCAGCAGCCACATGGTGGCTCCCAACCACATGTAACTCCAGTTCCAGGGGATCTGATGCCCTCCTCTGACCTCCACATGTACCAGGCACACTCGTGGCAAACAGACATGCAGACAAAACACACAAAATAAATAGACATTTTTTAAAAGCAACTTGGAGACAAAAGGGTTAATTTAATCTTACAATGTACAGTCTAAAATGAAGGGAAGTCATCACAGGAACCTGGAGGTAGGAACTTAAGCAGAAACCATGGAGAAACACTACCTTCTAGCTTATTCCCCATGGTTTACTCAGACTGCTTCGTCTATAACCCAGCACCACCTGTCCAGGGGTGTACTGCCAATAGCGGTCTAGGTTCTCCTACCTCAATTACTAATCAAGAAAATGGTTACCACCCAGTCTTGATGGAGGAGGCTCTTTCCATATGTCTCTAGCTTGTGTCTTATTGACAAAATCTAACTAGTATAGCTATATTGTGAGTTTAAGAGTTCAAGGCCAGCCAGGCGGTAGTGACACATGCCTTTAATCCCAGCACTCAGGAGGCAAAAACAGTTAGATCTGTGAGTTTGAGGCCAGCCTGGTCTACAGAATGAGTTCTAGGACAGTCAGGGCTACACAGAGAAACCCTGTCTCAAAACAAAAAGACCATTTAGGGATACATGAGATCTTGTCTCATAACAAAAACAAAGGGCAAATAAAATAAAAAACAACAACAAAATCCCAATCCATCTTGCCTACCACCCATCCTAGTTCAGCCTCCCTTGTCATATATGGGCTCAGAACACTTACATTAGCCTAGAGCTGGGTAAATCCTTGAACATAAAGTCTGTTGTATAACAACGAACCATGGAATTTCTTAAGGCAAAAAATTCAAATTTCAACAACTGAAGCCTAGTTTAGTCATACATGCCTATAATCCTTGTATTCAAGAACCCGAGGCAGGAGGATGGATCATCATGAGTTTGAGGCCAACCTAGGCTACATAATGAGACCTTGTCCCCAAAAAACAACCCCCTACCCCCATTAATCATCTGAAATACTCTTTCTTTTTCCTTTCCTTTCTTTCTTTTCTTTTCTTTTCTTTTTTTTTTTCTTTTTTATTTTTTGTCTTTTGAGACAGGGTTTCTCTGTGTACCTTTGGAGCCTGTCCTGGGAGTCACTTTCTGCCTGCCTCTGCCTCTCAAGTGCTGGGATTAAAGGCATGCACCACCACTGCCTGGCATGAGGTAGTATTTCTGTAGAGTACATATAGTTCGTATATCTTTCTAAAAAATCATACACAAAGACTGCTTGCAGTTCAATTCCCAAAAGCATGAATGGGATGGGAAGCATCACATCAATGTTTGATAAATATTAGCAAAATGGATGTAGGAGTGAAAGAATGAATCACTGAGGTACTGCCATCACTACAGTGAGCACCACCTGAGGGGTCCCCTCACTTTTTAAAACCAGGTATTGAAGTCAGGTAGTCCCAGTAAGGACAGGCCTCAACCGTGTGCAGTGAGGAATGGACAGGGCAGCTCTTTGAGGGCCTGGGAAGGAATGACACACACGTGATGGGAGGCAGGTTTGCAGGTGGCTCTTCAGGGGAAAGCAGAAGGCCCTGAGCAGCTGGGAGACATGCCCCAGAGGGAAAACAGCAAGCATGAAAGACCTTCTGGCGCCATCCTCCTCGTGGTTTTGCTGATTATGAAGACTCTGCTGGGAGGGGGGCAAGGGCAGGGGAAAGAGCTCAGAGTTGTTTTCGAGAACAAACTCTCATTCCTAAACTGAACAAAGTGCACCTGGCAGGGAAGAGGGGCCCTGGAGCGATCACCACAGTCACCATTCATTATGAGGGTATGTTACCTCAGGCAAACCACTTAACTACCCTGTGCCTCACTTTTCTGCATTTCTTAACCCAGGTAATCATGCTGACCTCAGAAGGCTGACACAGGCTGATCTAGGCTAGGTGATAAAGGGAAGAAATTAAAAAAGACAATCTGTGTTAAAGTTTGCTAGGCCAAGCTGTGTTTAGAACCATTACTGTAGATGCGGAAACCATGGCGATGGGGTCTTACAGTGGGAGACGCAAGTTGGGCTCAAGTCTCAACAAAGCACAGGTCGGTGGGATTTATAGCCAAGAAGCAAGGATGGAAAATGAAGTGCATCAGGCATAAGAATGAATCTGTCCACACTGAGCTCCCAGGGATCCTGCTAAAGATGGGCCAGAGTGATGATTGGGAACAGTGGTGGAAAATTAAAGTACCTTCAAATATTGCCGGGTATAAGATAGCAAAGGTAGAAGTAACATTTTTCAGTATTAGGGATAAAGCCCAGGAACCCATGGCTGTCACACCTCCAGACCAAAGAGTGGGGTTGTTTTCCATCCATTCTGTACACAAGTGCTCACTCAGATGGGGCTTAAGAGAAGATTCAAGGGCCTGACTGCTCTTTGTCAAAGGTAAGAATCCTCTCTAGTGTTCCTCTTTGAGGTCTCCAGACCATCTGGATCACCAATAAACTCATTAGAAATACACATTTTCAGGACTGGGGATGAAGCTCCGTGGTAAAGCATCTGCCTAGCATGAGGTGCAAGACCCTATGATCCATTCATAGCCCCAAGTAAAATCCCTAGCATGGAGCAAACTAACAAACTGCAGGTAAAAAAGGCAAACTCTCAGGTCTGCTGATTGCAAAGGCCAGCTCTGTGACAAGCCTTCAGGGGGATTCTAATGCCAGCTCATGTGTGAGAAATGCTATTGCCATCTCAGCTCTAGGACACAAATCCTTTGGAAATACATTTCTATCCCCTGGCCCTGGCCCTGGCCCGCTGAAGGGTCTCAGGGCTGCTTGATGCAGAATCTCCCCGGCTCCCCTCTCCCCCCCCCCCACCCAGCTTTAAATTCTCCTGAAGCACACCCTTGCCCACACCACTGACTTGAAAATCTCTGGGGGTGGTATGCAACCACCCATAGGTTTCCCAGCTGGCAAAACAGCATCCTCCATAGCGTGCAGCAGGCACCCACATCAGCAGTCCCTGGAGGACTGTGACAGCCCAGATAAGGGTTTGGGGGTCTGAGAATGTTCGTTTGTAGCTAGATTGCAGGTGATGTAGATGTGGCAGGTCTGTGGAGCACACTGTGTCATCAGTGGTGGGGTGGGGGACCACTGGAGAAGGGACTGTGGGAGGCGAGGGCGCTGAGGGAGAAAGCACCGCTTCCTCTCTCCACATCCAATTAAGTGCTGGATGGCTGGGTATGAACTTTGCGTGTGCATCCATTGTTTTTATTACACTCCAACTGCCCAGGAGGCGTAGAGATGAGGTCATTTGACATTTGTGGGGAAGCTAAGCTGTGGCACAGACCTCCCTCAGAGAGAGGGCAAGGATTATCTCCTTTCAGGAAAATGAATCAGTAGGAGCTGCACGGACTAAGGTCCCCTGGGTGGCCCAAGGAACTGCCTCACAGATCCCTTGCTTTCCTTCGGATTCTGGCCAGGAGAAAAATGCTTGCCTACAGGATTTTTATCCCTCGTTCTCTGGCTTCCAAGCCATCCTAGTGTGGAGGTGGAGAAGGAACCAAGAGACAGTGTTTTCTGTGGGGTTTTCAGCTGCTTTAAATTCATTTGTTCATCTAAGACTGACTTCTTGCAACAAATACGCACGCTAGCTCTCAGGGTTTTGTCTGTCTTGCCTAGTGTTGCTGTGGAGTAAGTGTTTGTTCAGTCACAGGCCAACTTTGGGTTAGGTTTTCTATTGGTTAAGGAAGATACAGCCTCTGTTGATCAGCCGTAGGTTACTATAAGAAAACACTTGGGGCCTGGTGATGGTGGCACACGCCTTTAATCCCAGCACTCGGGAGGCAGAGACAGGTGGATGTCTGTGAGTTCTACACAAGCCTGGTCTATAGAGCGAGTTCCTGGACAGCCAGAGAAGCCCTGTCTGGAAAAACAAAACAAAAAACAAGCAATAAAAAAAATGAATGAATGAAAGAAAACATATACAAAAGAGAAGATTTGTTTTGGTTCATGGTTCTGGAAGTTCCATTCGGAGATTGGGTGGGCCAATTTGAGGCAGTCCATCACAGTGTGAGTACAAGGCCGAGCAGGCAATTTATTTTAGGAACCAGGATCCAAGTTAAGGGCACACCCCTAGGGACTAAGGACCTTACACTAGGCTCCGCCTATCTAAGACTCCATCATCTTCCAATAGCGCCACCCTGTGGACAAAGACTATAATACAGACTTTGTGATGTTCATCCAAGTCACTGCATAGTCATTGCATAGTCATCAAGAGCTCTAGTGGTGTAAACAAGGAAGACATGTAGGTAGCAATTATAGCCCAGGTATCAGGCATGGCTGGGAAGCTTTTCCGGAGCCCCATCCTGTCTCCTTGCTTTCTTGCTATGCTCCATCCTGCGGCCTTGCCGGTTGCCTGTCCTCACCTCCTGTATTTTTCCCTGCTGGTCAAATTGCCCCACACCACAATGAATTGTTCTGTTCCCTGCTAGAGTTCCTCCATACTCCTCTCATTGGAGCTTCAGCACTGTCCAATGAGCTAAATACAGTCATCTTCCCATTTCCATTGGGGACTGGTGGCAGGACACCTTCCATCACCCCACAGATCTCCAAGTCCCAGATGCTCAATTCTCTTATATGCAACACAGTATTGCATGCTTTGTATACTTTAAATTACCATACCTCATACAATAGAAAAGCTATGCAAATAGTTATTAGATCATATTGTTTGAGGAGCAATGACAAGAAAAAAAAAATCTGTGTGTCCAGTCCATTCATAATTTCTGTTCCTGACTAGTTTGGAATGGCAGTTGGTGAAGTCTGCCAAAGCAGAGATCGTGGATACAGAGGGCTATTTATTACTAAGCCTGCTTTACAGATGAGAAATTTGATGTGTGGGGCCGCATTCCCATGTAGGTTGGAACTTCCCCTTCTCTAGCCCATAGTACCTTGATTTTCAGAGTAGGTGTGCTTTTGTGAGGCCTCTACCCATTGTCTTCCACGGCTATGGGTCCTTTCCCAGAACACTGTCCCTGGACACAGTGCTTAAGGGGTGGGAATGAGGCATTTCAGGATTGGATGGGTTGCCTGTGACTGCAGGCCTAGTTAGAGGCGTGGAGCTAGGGCAGCCCTGAATCTTGGTGGGAAAGACTTCTGGGCTGCTGCTCTTAGCTGGGTGACTTAGTCGGTGCTCTATTGCTGTGAAGAGACACCATGACCACAGCAACTCTTATAAAGGAAAACCTTTAATCAGGGTGGCTTATAGTTCAGAGGTTCAGTTCATTATCATCATGGTGGGAAGCAGGGCAGACATGGTACTGGAGAAGGAGGAGAGATTTCTACAGGATCCACAGGCAACAGGAAGACAGAGACACGTGAGAGAGACACTTTTAAAACCTTAAAGTCACACACTTCCTCCAACATCTCCTAATTCCTCTCAAGTAGAGTGCCACTCCTATGGGGGGGGCATTCTTACTCAAGACACCACACGGGACAATTCAAGGTCCTTGTACCCACAGGACTAGCACACCCTCCAGCTGACAGGAGCAGTAGGAAGCAGGGAAGACAGGCCTGGGAAGAGAACTTCTTCTGCTTCCAGGTGGACGGATGATCCTGGGCAGTTCACTCTCAATCTGGTCTCAGCCTTTTCATCTGAAAAGTGGGCTTCATTTCCACATCTGCAGTTCATGTCTAAAGCCTCTTCCAGCTCTAAATGTCTCCCTTGCATGCTTGGCTGCAGTGGAGATATGAGGGGTTTGGACAGGAGATACTCCTACTGGGGAGTTGGCCTACCTCTAGCTAAAGCGCAGGGAGTCCATGAACCAGGATGACCTGTGTGCTATATAAGCCTTAGAATTGCTTGGGCCCAGGACTTGACCCATCAGTGGGACTCAGCATTTTAATCACCATGAGAGGAGACAGATTGTGTAAACAGGGACATCCAGGGGGACTGATGGGCCAACAACCAAGGCAGATGAGGTCCAGGCCTGTCCTGGCTACCACACCTCAGGGGAGCCTGAGAGGAGGGAGGGAGTCAGCTTCCACGGCCATGCTAAAGGAATCCCTTATTGTAAATAGTGTTCTCCCTTGAGGAGAACCTTACAGATGTCTCTGGAGAGCTCCTACTGATCTGTTCGCCTCCTGCCAGAGCTGAGGCTTGATCCATCAGGACCGCATCCCATTAAAGCCTCTCTTCAAGCCACTGTTGAGGTCTGAGAAACTGCACCACAGAAAAGGTGTCCATCTTCTTTGAGCCCTTGTGGATCTGTCACCTGCCATGCTGGCCATTCCACAGCCTGAGTTCTGCCCAACCTGCTCAGAGATCCCACCTAGGACAGGGCTGGTGTGAGAGAGACAGAAACAGAGACAGGGAGAGAGAGAACACCCTTCACCAACTCACCCCATTCTCTCACTTTGCAGACAATGAAATCCAGGTGTGGTGGATAGACAGGGCCCTGCAGGGGGGACATCCTGCTGTGACACAGGAATCACATACCAAGCACACTATGCAGCAATGATAACCCAAATTTGGGGGGGGGGGCAAAGAGCAGGAGGAAGAAGAGACATGGTATGTTTAGTATGGAGAAAAGTGTGTACTCTCTGTGCACAGACCTTTCAAAATTTTTTTTTAAAAAAATAACAACTTGCTTCTATGTCTCTCTGCATGCGCTAGGCTATCCGAGTGCACAGGCATGTAAGTGTGAGTACAGTACTCATGAGGCAAAAAGAAGGTGTTAAATCCCACACAGCTAGAATTTAAAGGTGGTAGTGAGCCCCTTGATGTGGATGCTGGGAATTGTGCTCAGGTCCTCTGCAAGAGCAGAATATGCTCTTAATCACTGACTCATCTCTGCAGTCCTCTGGGCCCCATTGCAAACACTTTTACAGATGGAGTTTTGGTTCAAGAAACTCTTTTTGAGACAGGGTTTCTGTGTAGCCCTGGCTGTCCTGGAACCTGTTATGTATACCAGACTGACCTTTAACTCAGCAATCTGACTGCTTCTGCCTCCTGAGTGCTGGGATTAAAGGCAGGTGTCACCAGCACCCAGCTCTAAGAAATATTTTTAAACTGTCTGTTTGCTTTTGAGATAACACCTCATGTAGCCCAGGCTGGCCCTAAGTTCCTGAGCCTCTACTTTGTGAGTTCTAGTATTGGGGTTAGTTATGCCACTATGCTCAGGTTATATTGCACAGGGGATGATGGAACCTAGGGCTTCATGTATGCCAGGGAAGCACGCTAACTGAGCAAATCTCCAGCCCAGGAACATTGGATTCCGCAACTTTTCTGCTCGCTAAGAATTCTGGGTACTGTTGCCAGCTAAAATACAGGATACCTAGGCCAACTGAATTTTAGAGAAAGAAATATTTTCAGTATAAGAATGTTCTCCATGGTAGGTTGGGGAACAGGTATACTTAAAAATTAGTCACTGTTTTTTTTTTTTACCCTAAGTTCATATTTAACTGGCACCCCACTTCAAGTTTTTATTTCCTAAGTCTGATGGACATTTTTTTTTTCTCTTTTCTTTTTGGTTTTTCAAGACAGGGTTTCTCTGTGTAGCTTTGAAGCCTGTCCTGGGACTTGATCTGTAGACCAGGCTGGCCTTGAACTCACAGAGATCCACCTGGTCTGCCTCCCTAGTGCTGGGATTAAAGGCATGTGCCACCTTGCTAACAGGAGAGAATTTGCAAAGGTGACTAATGTCCCTAATCAGATAACTTTGACAGAACCAACAGGGTGATCATTCGGGGTGGTCCTGATCTAATCCAAAGACTTTCCATGATGTCGAAGAGGATAAAAGCAGCAGTGAAATCCCCAGCTGACTTCAGGGAAGAAAGCAAACAGCATATAATGAGATGACCACAGAGGGGGCTGTAAGGCAAGGAGCTGAGACAGCTCCCTGGCTGACAGCTCAAAAAATAGAAGGGGGCTTCAGACCTATTGCCAGAAACTGAGTTCCACTAGCAACCACTGAGACTGGGGAGCCTCCAAATTCCAAAAAGGCAGCCACTGGGCAGCCACTGTATGACTTGGGAGAATTCCAGCAGAAAACCCCGTCCTGCTGGGTCCAGCCTCAGACCTATGGAAATGGAGGTGAACACATGTTGCTTGAAGCTGCTTGACTGTAGTAACATACCACACAGCAATGGAGCCGGATGACAACTGAGAACAGCGTGACAAGCTTCTGCTACCTCTGCATGCTACCTCCCAGGGTTCTTCTGCCAGCATCTTCACTGTGGTTTGTCTGTATCATTTCCTCTGTTCGAAATCCTCGAAAAGCCCCCCATGAATCCTCACAGCTCTCCTATTGTCATTTTTTTTCTTAGCAGCTCCTCTCTCCCATTCTAGAATTCTATACAGTCACACACCACATCCCAGCACCTGATGTCTGCATCGACAGCAGTGATTCCACAAGGTTATAAAGGAGCTGAAAGATTCCTGTTGCCTAGTGACGTGGTCGGCTTAGTTTGTGTACGTACACGGGGATGTTGGCGCAGTAACAGCTCAACTGACAACACATTGATCAGAATGTGTCCTCATCATTAAGAGTAGCATGACTGTGTGACCTTCCTGTAACCCTGCCTCCTCACACCAGATAGTGTGTTGTATTTCTTTTCTTTGCAGCGTCAAATTTCTTGAAAGTGTGATCCCCACTTCCCTGGCCCTCTTACTGCACTGCCAATGACCTTTGGATGCGCCCGTGCATTTGGATTTCTTACCCTCTGCAGCACATTGCCTTCGCTCTTAGCTCACCTGAGCTGATTCTGTGCTGTGATTTGGGAAGTACCGACCTTCTCACGGTGGGTCTGCCTGGTTTATGATTGGTTCAAGGTTGAATGGCCAAAAGAAACCAGATGCTGGTGATAATATGAATATTCTAGATACTCCCCACCAAGTCTATTTGTTCTGCTCAGGCACTTCACCGTTCTGTGAGACACTTCTATAGTGCTTAGTACCATCCATTCCTTCTGCATGGTGACTTAAACATGTTCAAAATGTTCTCTCTCCACAGTGAGTCATCTGGGGATGATCGGGCTCCTTGTGCTCCTCTCTGGAGTTTCTTTGCACTTTCCCCCTTAGAGTTCTAAGATGCTTCTGCAGGTACATCCAGTACATCTGTAGCTAAGACAGGAAGCAGGAGGGCAGGGTTAAAGAGGTGCCATTACCATCTGCCTTCTGCTAATGTCACCGTTGTGTCACATGCTATCCCCGGCTACAAGGGAGTCCAAGGGCAAGACTTTATCTTTTCAGACTCTGTAGCAGTAGCAAGCTGGTTACATGGGTATTAGAGTGGATGTAAGTGAACTGGCATAGCGGAGCTCAAGGTCTCCCAGGCTCCTCCACTGAGCTTCCCTTCCCCCCCTCCCTCCTCAGCTCGGCTGCCAAATGCCTTCCCTGAACCTCTGAGTTCTTGGGCAAGCGCCTTTGGCTGCTGAAAGATTCCAGATACATATCCTTAGGCCCACCTGCCTTCTGTGCCTGCTACCTATGCCTCCTGTCTGTTTGATGGTGCCCAGGGACCTGGCACACCTAACACTTCCCTCACTACTGCTTCAGAGTAAGGTCATTGTGGCCTCTCAGACTCTCTGCTATTCACAAAAACTAGGGGCAGTGCTCACAGCAGAGAGCCACGCAGTGTCAGGGGCCTGTGATGAGGAAACAGAGGAGCAGCCTTCCCCACCCCTGGGGACTCAGAAGCCAGGAAGGAGGGAGGGGGCTAGCAAAGAAAGATGGGCCATGGCTCTGGACTCAGTTCTGATTGTCACTGTAATTGCCGTGAGACACACGGATGGTTTCGTTATTCCCCCACCTTCTAGACTCAGGGTCTCTGATTTCCCAAGGACAGACCAGATTCTGCAATGGTGAAACAGAAGCAGGGTGATAGCAGATTCTAGCATTAAGTGGACAGAAAGGGACCAGGAGTTCCTATGGTGGAATGGCATCACAGAATCCAGCAGGATTGCCTCAGAGGAAATCCTGCCATGTGGTCCACTTTCCTATTCCCTCATCCTTACTCTGAATGTCCCCGTTCCTCTGCAGGGTAGATATTACAGACCTTCATTTCTAAATGGCCGCAGGGATGGTGGTTGGATTCTGTTAATGTATGGACGGCCTCTGTGTTTTTACCTCATTAACATATACAATAGGGTCCTCTTCTTCACCCCAAAACTTATCCCACAACTAGAAAACCTATTCAGGACCCCTCCCCATCCCCCCAAGGGCTTCCTTCCATCATCTTTCACTTTGTGAACCCACTGCTTTACATACCCTTTGATCCCTGTGGTCTGGAGGCAAGAGCCCAGAGAAAAGAGAAGTGTTAACAGCTTCGGATCGGTCCCCATCCACAGGCCTTGGGGAGCCTCACGAATGTCCTGGCTCAGAAGGGAGTTGAGGAAGGCATGAAACAAGAGAGAAGGAGGGAAGGAGGGAGGGAGGGTGGAGAAAGGGAGGGAAGAAGGAAGAGAGAGAAGAAGGAAGGGAAAAGGAAGGAAGATGGGGGAAAGAAGGAAAGGAGGCAGAGGAAAGGATAAAAGAAGGAAGGGAAAGAGAGAGGGAGGAGGAAGGAAAGAAGCGGGAGCGAGAAAAAGAAGGGAGGGAGAGAGGGGAGAATGGAGCCTAAAGCTGGTGACTGTGGGACCCCCCCCCCCCAGGGCCTAACGTGGCTCTTTGTCTGTGGGCAGCCTCAGGTTGCTTTCTCTGTGGGCCTCAATTTCCTCCTGGCAAAAAGAAGGCCTGGATTAGATCACTCCCCAGGCCTCTTACAGCACTGGCATTCTGTGATTTTCTCATTTCCTTCAGACTCCGGGGGCCTGCAGACCCCATGCTAATGGCTATGAATAAAACATGGGCATCTGAAAGCTCTCAATATTGCAGGTATTTGCTTGGGTTTCTTCTCTACTAACTGCACAGTAAGCAGCGTCCAGCTGTGGCCCAGCAGCCTCCTGCTTGGATTGTTCCCCTGTGACCATGACCAATGCTCTGTGGAAGCCTGTGGGGAAGCTCAGCCTAGGGGGCCACTGCTGAGTCTGGCCCTCGGATCCTTCCTGAATTCTGGCTTCAAAAGGGCATTTTGTTCTTAGGCCCTAACCCTAAATCTTGCCAGCTCAACTTCACAAGGTTGCTCCACACCCTGGTCCCCACTGCAGCAGGAACATTTTCTCCAGCTATTTGCCCTGATACCTTCACATCTGTCCGATCCAACCTGGGAGGCCACTTGTCCTCCATTGCCCACCATGGGTGCGGTTGGGGTGAGGCTCCAGGCAATCTTATACCTGCCCTGCAGGGCCTGCAGCTGTGAGCTATGTGCCTTCAAGGGGTCACTAGTTACTATTCGTTTCCTTCAATCTTATTTTGATTAGTTCTCACTAATCGTGTGCTGGCCTGGACCTCAGAGATCCACCTGCCTCTGCCTCCTAAGTACTGGTGTTTTTAAAGGTAGGTTGGGTGTGTGTGTGTGTGTGTGTACATGGATGCCTGTGGAAGCCAGAAAGGGCATTGGATACCCCTAGAGGTAGAGTTACCAGTATTTGTGAGCCCCTCCCCCAATATGGGTGTTATGATCTGAACCTGTTCCTCATGACAGAACAGCAAGTACTCTTAATTGCTAAGCCATCCTCCACAACCTGTGTTTGTTTTTAGACAGGGTCTCATGGAATCCCAGGCTAGCCCAAACTCTGAAATCTGAGAGCCAAAGATGACCATGTACTTCTGATCCCTGTAGCTTCACTTCCCCAGTGCTGGGATTACAGGAGCGCACCACTGAGCCTGGCCGCTGCAGGCATGAGGATTAAACCTAGGGCTAATCCTCTGGATGCTAAACCAGAGTTCTACCAATAGCGCCAAGATCGCAAAAACAACTTTCGTTGTCACTGTTGTTTCTCTTATAAAATTATTTTCAGGAAAGTGTTCCGTTTACAGAACTCCTTCACACAAAGCAGAGTTCTTCTGTATCTCCTTTGTCATCCTAGGTTTCTTCTCGTCCTCCTATCTTATAGTAGTGTGATATTTGTTACAGTCAATGAATCAGCATCGGTATGCTATTACCTACTGAAGTACATAGTTGACTTTCTCTGGAGTTGCCACATACATTTCAGTACTATACAGGGTAGTTTCATTGCCCTTTGGCCCCAGAGCTCCATTCAGCTAATCATCCCTCCTGCCCTTTGACCTCATGTGTGCTGTCTTCGTAGAGTGGCTCTTCTCATAATTTTCTATGGTGGGGACCACATGGGTCAGCCTTTTTACACTGCTGCCCTGGGCAATGTGTATTTTAGTTTCCTCCACGTCCCTTTGTAGCTTGATACTTCATTTCCTTTTCCTACCTAGTAACAGTCTACTGGACCACACAAAGACCTAAGTTTTGATTGGTCAATGGGTTCAAAGATGTAAAGTCCTGTCTGTGTTTGTCTGCTTTTGTCTCTACAGCAAAAAACTTCGCAGAGGATTTGGCTTTGGCTTACGGCTGCAGAGGCCTCTGTCTATGGCTGGCTCCATTGCTTTGAGGCATGTGGTGCAATAGAAACATCATGGCAGGAGGGTATGGTGAATGACAGCTGCTGCATGTCTCATGGCAGTCAGAAACACAAACACATCTGGAGAAGAGATGTGCCCTTCAAAGACATGCCCCCAGGATCCGGTTCCTACTCTCAACCCCTACAGACTATGAACTCATCTGTGGACTAGTTCACGGTTAAAGTCAAATCCCAATAACACTATCTTTGGGTCCAAGACTCTGACACGTGTGCCCGGGACCATTTTATTTCCAAATCATAATGGTGCTAGATGAACAACTGTGCCCCAAACACAAAACCTATAAGAAACCTGGACACCAGGGAGCTGGGGAGACAGCTCAACTACAAAAGTGCTTGATAGCCAGGACATGAATTCAGTCCTAGCATCTATCTACATAGAAATCTGAGAGTGGCAGCAACATCTGTAGTTCCAGTGCTGGAGAGGCAGAGATGGGAGGACCTCTGGGGCTGGTGACTAGTCAGTTCATCCAATCAGGGAGCTCTGGGTCCAATGAGAGGCCTGGTCCCCAAAGCAAGGAGAATGATTGAGGAAGACCCAGGACATTGACTGTCTACCATGTTTACATGTATGCACATATACACACACACATACACTTTTAATAATTTAAATAAACATACTTCAGAACAGTTTAAAGTCACATATGTGATGTATTTAACATGGAGAAAACCCAATATTCTCAAAGCTGAATTTTGAGTATTGGTTATGAAGCAATTGCTATTACAGAAAAGTTTATTTTTACATTACATTTAAAATGGGAGTTAATTGACAGGTTTTCCCCAGGAATTGGGTATGCATTCACACTACTGATTTTCTATGAGCACATTAGATACTGTGAGACAGTGACACTACTGATAATGATGGTCAGATCCCAAGCGTGAATTCGGCCTCTCCCTGATAATATACAGCCTTCCTATTTATAACCAGTGTCTGTCTTCTCAAAATAGTAACTAAGAGAACAGAGGATATTTTGGGTTTCTCCAAAAATATTAGTGTATCAGTTAAGCCTATGTTAGCTGAAGTAACACACAGCATAGCAAATCTCAGTTTATTTTTGCTTATGAGAGTTCCAAAACAGGTACTGCTGACTAGCAGGGATGGGGTCGGGTGGAGGACACTCTGCTCCATGCAGTCATTCAGGGTTGACACCCAGGCTGACAGAAGCCCTGTCACTTTCTACAGATGCCTTTCAAGCAGGACAATTAGTTGTTCCAGTTTTGTCTCCAATGGAATGGTTCCCTAGATTGTAGATTTTCAGTGTTAGGGTCCTGCAGCTGTTTAGTTCCAAATAAACACACAGAGGCTTCTATTAATTATAAACTGTTTGGGTGATGGCTCATGCTTCTTGTTGTCTAGCTCTCTCTTAATTATTAACCCACTTCTATTAATCTGTGTATCTCCATGTGGTCCTGGCTTACCAGTGATGCCTGGATCTCTTTCTCGGCAGCAACATGGAGTCTCTTTCATTCTGCCTACTACCTTTCTCTATCTCTGTTTGGATTTCCTGCCTGACTAAATCCTGCCTGTCCATTGGCTGAAACAGCTTTATTCATTAACCAAGAAGAGAAACATATAGTCACAGCATACAGAAGGATATTCTGCATCAGTTCCTGGCAAACTGGGACATTGGGTCACCTAATTTCTTTTCTTTCTTTCTTTTTTTTTCTTTTCTTTTTTTTTTTTGGTTTTTCGGAGACAGGGTTTCTCTGTGGCTTTGGAGCCTGTCCTGGAACTAGCTCTTATAGACCAGGCTGGTCTCAAACTCACAGAGATCTGCCTGCATTTGTCTCCTGAATGCTGGGATTAAAGGCGTGCGCCACCACCGCCCAGCTGGGTTACCTAATTTCAAGACTGTACTAAGGAAAGAGAATGAAGAGTGGTATGGAAGGTAGTATGGGCCAGAACATTCCACAGTCTTATGGCTATACCCAACTGCAAGGGAAAATGGGAAAAGTAGCTTGGTCATGTGTCTAAAAGGAAGGGGAAGTAGGTTGAGTGGTAAGCTAGTGTTCTCTCTATCTCACATTTGGGATCTGAGCATAATTATAATAGTGTCCCACTTCTACTCGCTGTCTCACAATATTTTTTAGGTGTGTATGTGTGTGCGCACAAGTGCACAGGGATGAGTGACAGGACCCAGGGACACCAGAAGAAGAGGATGTTGGATCCTCTGAAGCTGGAGTTACAGGTAGGTGTGAGCTGCCCTTTGAGGAAGTTGGGACCATGCTCCTAACTGCTTTGTCATCTCTTTAGCCTTCGTGGTTTGCTTTGTTTCCTGTTTTGTTTTGTCTTGTCCCTGTGGGTGTTCTCAAATAAGACCATTCCCTTGTCAACTGGCAGATGCCTAGAAAGAGTGTCCTTTCTGCCCCTCCCTTTCGAAATGAAAGTCTCATTTGCACAGTAGTTTACAGCATCCATTCAAATCGGCTCTGCTTGACTAGTCTTGTATCTTCTGGTATTGGGAGAAAGGTAGGGACATGGAATGGTGGAGATGGCAGTTACCATGATCCCTAAAAGGGAACGGGGTCGCATGAATCAGGGAAATGCCATATCGGAGTGTCTGATGGCTACAGGTTGCAAAGTTTTGGTTCCCTCCTTCTTCCCTCCCTCCTTCCCTCCCTTCCTTCCTTAAAGTTTTTTTTTTTTTTTTTTTTTTTTTTTGAGACAGAGTTTCTCTGTGTAGCTCTGGCTGTCCTGGAACTCACTCTGTAGACCAGGCTAGCCTCAAACTCACAGAGATCCTCCTGCCTCTGCCTCTTGAGTGCTGGGACAAAAGGCGTGCACCACCACCTTCCAGTTGGCCTTTCTTAATCTACTCCTTGGCGTCACAGATTCAGCTACTCTATTAGTGTCTTGTGGTTGCCGAGACAAATTACCACAAACTTGACAGTTCCAGTTTCTAGAAGCCAGAAGCCCCCTATTTACACGGGTATCCCTCTGGAAGCACTGGGGAGAAATCTTCCTCAAATCTTGCCCTCCTGGGGGCTGCTATCAATCCAGCTTTGGCTGTCTCACTTCACTCAATGTGCCTGGGGTCATATGGCCTCTTCTGCTCTCCTATGTCCCGTTGTTTTCCTCTTTTATGGACACCTGTGGTAGTGTTTTGTATCCACTGGAGTAATTCAGAATAATCCCCTATCTCATGATCCTTAATTCAATCACAGCTATACAGTCCTTTCTTGTCCATATAAGGCATAACAGGTTCCAGGGATTAGGACACAGATAAATGGTTCTTGCTTTTGCTTTTGCAGGTGTAAAATGAAGGGCAGGGTTGGAGGGGAGCTACATGGGCTCCCACAGCCTTAAACACACAAGATTCTTTAAACAGCTTGAGACCCTCTCTGGGTACACATGGTGGTGGGGGACAGGCAGGGAAGGGAGACCACCTGCTTCGCGCCAGATGCTCCTGAGGTCATTTGAATTCTTTCAGAGCCTTCTGAGCAGGCATTAAGATTTCCACTTAGGTATGTGAGACCCAGACAGTTTAAATGACTCGATTAAGGTAACACAGTGGGTAACAGCTGAAGGGCTGTCTGACTCCAGAGCCCATGTTCTTTCCACGGAAAAAAACACAGGAAGTTTCATGAGGGCGAGGACTCAGTCGGAATGTAGACGAACAAGCCCTTTTGCACGTGTTGCTGATCCACCACTCCCCAGCCCAGGAATGTCTGGCCCTCTGCCTGTCTCTGAGATAATCCCTTAGCTGTGGGCTCAGCCTGACTGCAGGTCTGGATTGTAGACATAGCAGACCCAACCCCAAGAGAGATCCCCGAATATTTAGCGATCCCCCCTTTCACTAACAGTGTTTCATTTTTCACAGATGGTGTGTGTTCTAACCCTCCGCAACCTCCTCCAACCTGAAGCAAACCATTATCTCTTTTCAGTCATTGTGTTCCAGAAAGTTCCTTTTCTCCTTACACGTATGTTTGGCAACCTCTTCACCTACAGGAAGACAGGCAATGGGCCCTAACCCTCACGTGGGCTGGTGTGTGTGTCCGCCTTATATATTTGAAGCTTATTTACCAGACTGGAACTAGATGCGAGGCCAGTTGTGATTGAGGCTAGAGTGAATGATGATGAGTTTAAACTATGGCTTTGCCTTGCAACAAAGCACATACTCAGGTTTTTTTTTTTTTTTTTTTTAAATCAGTGGCTAAATAAATCTAAGTCATGTACTCTTTCTCTCTCTTTTCCTATCTCCTCCCCGATCTATTGTTTCCTTTGAATTCTTGGGATGGAATCTCGGGCCTCACACATTAGGCAAGCACTCCATCAAGCTACATATCAGCCCCACCTCCCTCTTTGCCCTGATGACAGGGCCCAGGTGGGTTAGTTCACTTGGCACCCATGGAGGCATGTCTGTTGTGGTTAACCTTCACAGGATTTATTTGATGTTTTTTATTATTTTCTTTTTAAAAATTGTATGTGTATAACAGTTTTCCCTGCACGTATGTATTTGTACCACATGTGTGCCTGGTGCCCTCAGAGATCAGGAGAGAGCACAGATCCCCTGGAACTAAAGCACAAATGAGTATGAGCTGCCGCGTGGATTCTGGGAACTGAACCTGGGTCTTCTGCAAGAGCAGCAAACGATATTAATATCTGAGCCATCTCGCCTGCCCCAGGTAGATGACATTTTGAGTCACCTAGAAAACACACCTTAGAGTGTGTGTCTGTGAGGATGTTTCCAGAGAAGTTCAACTGAGGAGGGAAGCCCTGTCCTGAATGTGCGTGGCACCATTCCAGGGCCTGGGGTCCTGAACAAGATGGAGAACGGAGGCGGCCACCTGCGAGTCAGCATTCCCTTCTGCTTTCTGGCTGTGGAGTAGGTGAAGCAACCTACTGGCTCATGCTCCTGCCGCCAAGCCTTCCCCGCTGTGATAGATGATGTATCCACTCAAGCCAGGAGTCAGAAGAAAGCCTTCCTTTCTGAGCTGCTTTTGTCACGTTTCTTGCTAAGGCAATGAGAGAAAGTAATGAGCATAACTTGGAAAGCTGGGGTTGAAGTTTCCAGTTTGAGCACTCGCACAGCTGCCATCTGGCCTGGATAGACCCACGCAGCTGGAAATTAGAGTAAGTAGAGCTTTCCCGGCCTTCGCCTCTACTGTGGCCATTCTGTGTGGTCTCTCTGACATGGAATTTCTGAGGAAGCCAGAGAGGTTTTAACATGTTGGCTCAGAGCTCTCAAAGCATGTGGTCCCAAGATAAGAGAGTCATATGGAAGCTATCTCCTTTTACTCTGTAACCTTGGACATCACCTAGCGTCATTTCTGCCATATGCTATTAGTTGAGGTGGTCATCAAGACCTACCAAGCTTTAAGAAATAGAGACATTTACTCTATACGTTGATGGGGGTATAGCAAGGTTACATTACTATATGAAAGTGTGTGACATGGGAGACACTGCCGAGACCTTTAGAAGGAAGTCTAATGGCAGGAGCTAGAAGACCAATGCCAGGGGCATTCTTTTGTTTTAGTTTGTTTTAAAAATTACATTCTTTCATTTACTGTGTATATACATGTTTACATATAAATAGGTGAATTTATAATTATAGAATCTGTGATCAATGATTAGCTGTGTATTAGATGATATGTAGCCAATAGTGGCTTGAAGCAACAATATATATTTTCCTCAGGGATTTACCTTTGGGCAGGGTCCAGCTGGACTTAGCTCACACCCCACATGGAGACAGGGGATACCTGAGGGGGACTAAGTTCTTTTCTTCTACCATGTGGGACCCAGGGATTGAACTGAGGTCCTCAGGTTTGGCAGAAGGCACCTTTACATACATGGCCATACATAGAGATGCTTCACTCTTTTGTTTCCTTGCCACAACATTTTGGCTCTCTTTTTTTCTTTTCTTTTCTTTTCTTTCTCTTGTTCTTTCTTTTTGTTTTGGTTTTTTTGAGACAGGGTTTCTCTGTAGCTTTGGAGCCTGTCCTGGAACTAGCTCTGTAGACCAGGCTGGTCTCGAATTCATAGAGATTCACCTGCCTCTGCCTCCCGAGTGCTGGGACTAAAGACGTGTGCCACCACTGCCTGGCTTTGATTCCCTTTTCGTGAAGTTTAATACAAAGTCCTATGTGTGGATGTGGCAGTCTCCATATATGGCTCTTTTAGTTTCTTTTTGCTGAGCTTGCACACCACTCACCCTGCTTCCGGGGAGGAGGGCCCAATCATCCTCCTGTGTTGGTCTATTTCCTGTTACTATAACAAATAATTAACTTATAATTAAGTTACCGGTGGTGGCACACGGCTTTAATTTCAGCACTCAGCAGGAAGAAGCAGGTGGATCTCTGAATTCCAGGCCAGCCTGGTTTACAGAGTGAGTTCCAGGACAGCCTCCAGAGCTACTGAGAAACATGTCACCAAAACAAACAAACAAACAAACAGAAAAAGGAAATGTTTATTTTAAGTCATCATTGGGGCTTCATTGTTCATGAACAATTTGTCCCATTATTTTGGGTCAGTGTTGGCTTGTCACAGTGGGTGGTGTGTGGCAGAGAAACCTATTCACCTGTGGTTGGGATTGAGAGAGACAGGAAGAGACTGGAGTCCCATAATTCTCTTTGAGGGCATATCCTCAATGGCCGAAGACCCACCCCCAATTAAATCCCTCCTCTTATAGATTCTACTGCTCCCTAAGAGCACAAACAGGGACCAAACCCCTAACACATCTCAATGTCTCCCTTAATGTGAACTCACCATTGATTAGTCTATGGATAAGGTTAACATCCATGTAGTTAGCGTCCACTTAATCCTCAGTAGATCTACTATAAAGGGTTCTAAGCCTTGAACATGTGAGTCTTTTGGGAGGGACACTTCATAGTGAAACTCCAACACTTTCTGTGTTGTCATTTTGGGCACTGTGATAAAGCACATGACAGAATAGTTTAAAAGGAGGAACAGAGGTTTTTGTTCATGGTCTTTGACTCTGTGGGTTCCAGGCTTGTATTCAATGTATACAGGGAACAGTGATGGGGATAGAGACAGGACACCCAAAAGGCCCATCCCCAATAACGTATTTCCCTCAGCTTGGCCCTACGTTCTCAAGTGTCCAAATAGCATCACCAGCTGAGAATCATGTCTTCAACATATGAGCTTCTTTGGGTGGAGATCATTTATGTCCAAACTATAACACCAATGTACGTGATAGAAGTGACCATATCAGTTCTGGGTCTTCCCCTTAACAAGTGCTGGTAGCTTGGGCCTCAGTGCCCTAGGAAGCCAGTGACAAACTGCAAGGAAGCTAGTCTGATGGAGGTTCATACACCATGTGCATAGATCTCAGAGGCCACATGGAACAGCACACAGGAGCCAGACACATGGTTGAAGCTCTTCTGGCCTAAATGTAGTTGAGTGGATGATGTTGGCTAATGACAGGTAGAGTAGAGGAGCTTCCCTGCTAGAATCCATGATTCAGGGAATTAAGAGAAATAAGAAATCAATGCTGCTTAAACTACTAGCATCAGGGTACTTCATGTTATCCCAAAGACTCCTGAAACACAGAACTGTCTCATCTATGGATGAATAGGCTTCTTCTCGTAAGACCAGCTGATTACCAAGTATATTCATTCCTTTTCTGTTGCTGTGATAAAGTATCATGGCCAGCATCCAGGAAGGAAGTTTATTTTGGCCTGTGGCTCCATAGCAATGTATTCATAATGGCAGAAAAGGCACGGCAGTGGGAGTGGAGAGCTGAACGATCACATCTTTATCCACATGCAGGAAGCAGAGAGAACTGAAAGTGCAGCAAAGCTATAAACTCTCATAGACTACTCCCAGTGACATATTTCCTCTACCAAGACTCTTTTTCCCCAAAGTCCTGTTATCTCCCTGAACAGTACCACCAAATTAGGACCAAGTGTTCAAACATAGCTGATGGGGGACACTCTCATTCAGACCACCAAACTCAGACAAATAACACCAATTATCAGCATCCCTATTTCCAATAATAGAGCAAGAGGACATAGTAAAGCTCGGTGTTCTGAGAAGGGAAGGACCAGGTGCACAACGATCATTGTCTATTACACTCCCCAGATGCTAATGTGAATGCCTCTCATCTGGGGACGGAGACAATTCCTTATCATGTCCTAAGTTTTCTTCTAATTGGTTATTTTCTTCTTGCCACCTTTCTTTGCTGTATCTAAACAGGTCTTGGGGAAATCCCTTCTAGAGGGGTCACGAAACGTTCTCAGCCATTTTCTTGCTCATGGTGGGAACCCAAGTGTTGTTTTATAAACATGTCTAACTCAAGAAAGGTTTTGCTTGTTTGATCCAGGCTCAAGATTTCTTTGACAACACAAGACTCTTATATTTATGGTTGTGAGCCTAGTCTTTAACGGCTGAGCTATCCCTCCAGCCCTACAACACAAGACTCTTAAAAGTGTAATGGGCCACTCAAATGTTTGCTCCTAGTTACTTTAGTGATCATATTCGAAACTCAAGATAAGTTTTTAAAGTGTATGGTATACATGTGTGCTTGAGTTTGTATGCACCATGTGCATACAAGTGCCAACAGAGGCCAGAAAAGGGCATTGGAGCTCCTGGAACTGGAGTTACAGGTAGTTGTGGGTGCTGAGAACCAAACCCGGGTTTCCTATGAAAGAAGCAAGCCCTGCTGAGCCAACTCTCCAGCCCCAGGATACACTTTTAATATCTGCTATATTTCCTTGCTTTTTCATTCCTGTACCTTGCTTTCTGCATTTAACGGCAGCCATTTTAAGCTGTATGGGGATGGGGGGTGGTGTTCACTCAGAACGCAGTTACAGATGGTTGTGAGCACCTATGTTAATGCTGGGAACTAAGCCTGGGTCCTCAGCCTCAATTTTACCTTGAGTCTTTTTGCCATGCAAGGGTTTTCTCATCCTGACCCTATTTGCAAATGCAAATGTGACAGAGTATCTGTGCTCAGTCTTGACTGATACTTTGACAACCTGGAGTCACCTGGAAAGAGAAGCCTCAGTTGAGATACTGGCCTATGAACATGTCCCTGGCTGATGGTCTGATTGTCAATTGATGTAAGAAGACCCGGCCCACTGTGGGTGGCACTGACTCTAAGAGCAGAGCAATCTAACTAGGGACTACGTAGCAGAGAAGCAAATATATTCTGTCAGCTCTTGACTGTGGATGTGATGTGACTAGCTGCTTGAGTTTTTGTCTCGAGTTCCCCAAAATGATGAGCTGTAACCTGAAATTGCAGGCCAACTAGACCTTTTTCTTCCCCAGTTTGTTTTTGGTTAGTGTTTTATCACAGCAACAGAGATGAAACTACAAGACTGTAGAACATGGGTTACTATCTTACCAACCTCCGATAGGATATTCCTCACTGCCTGACGATGTAATTTACATTTATACTTCAGTAAAACTTATTTCTGGTAGCAGTTTCTGTAGTAGGCAGGATAAAATAGCCCCGTGCTGCAGAAACAAAGAACCCCTGGAGCTCAGCGGCCTGAGGGAACAGGCATTTACATAGGTCACTCCAACAAAGTCTGCTGTGGGTTGAGCTACTCCCTAGGATAGCTGTCAGCCACACAAGGAATTCTGTGATCCCAAATTCTTCTTTCTTAGCATCTCAGTATATGTTTTATGTGATCGTTGCTGAAGGGGACAGTATAATGGGGAGATTGCATAGGACATTTTCAATAGTGAGGCCTGGGGACAACTGATTGACATTATTTCCAACTACATCTCAGTGGCCAGAACCCAATCATACCACCCAGTCTTAACTTCAAAGGAGATGAGGAATGTAGTCTTTCTGTGACCACAGAATGAAGAAAATGGAACCGAATGTGGTGCCCACATACAACTAGCTAGCTCATTCACATGGCTTCCCAGTAGTGTCCACTTTCATTCAGCTGTCCTTGTCAAGTACCTAATGCTCCCCCACTTAGCCCCACATCAGTATACTTCTCCAGATTTTATTTTCACTAAGGAATGTATCTTTTTCATCTGGCTGTCTGATGTGAAGTGGACAGAAATTATTGTCGACTCTGGGGAAATGAGTTCACAGCATCCACCTCCGTTCTTTCTCCTCTTTGCCTCCTACAGAATGAAAAGTTTAAACCAGAGTGGATGGGTTTATCATAGGCCAAAAGAGGGAATTGGAGGGGCTTTCCCCACGGTTCAGAAAAGCCTGAGTTTCTCATTGGAAGGCTCTGACTCATCCATGATTGTCTTTGCTCCTAGCTCTAGTTCAAGAAGGAGCAGAAAACTTCCTTTGCTCGCCAGCCTATGGTACCTTTGCTGTTTGGCTCTCTCAATGAGCTGAAACTACATTTCCTAGGATCCTAGTCTAACATAGCTCCATGTTAAGGATGGCTATGTGAGACATTTGCTCATGATTTGGAAGGCAAAAGAGAATCAGCTGCACTTTTACACTGTAGCCTCCAGATCATGACAAGGAAGCCTGCACAGTCCTGGCCAAGGACACCAGCTTTTCCAGCAAGTTATTATACCCTAGAGGATGAAGGAAGTGGAACATGGATTCCAGCAGTTAAGAGGGTTCCATTTATCTTTGCACACATCCATATATTTTTGGTAGGTGGCTTCTCAGATCTGTCACTGCCTATGGGCCCTACTTTTCTTTTTAAAGACTTATGTTAGTTTTTAAACATTTGTGTGAGGCTGGGTGTTAGTGGTGCATGCCTTTAATCCCAGCACTCGGGAGGCAGAGACAGGCAGATCTCTGTGAGTTCGAGGCCAGTCTAGTCTACAGAATGAGTTCCAGGACAGGCTCCAAAGCAATACAGAGAAACCCTGTCTCAAAAAACAAAACAAAACAACAACAAAATTTGTGTGTATGAGTATTTGCCTACAGGAATGTGTACACCATGTATGTGTGTGGTGTCTGTGGATGCTAGAAAAGCATTCCAGTGCCTCTAGACCTGGAGTTACAGATGGTTGTGAGAAAGCTATGTGGGTGCTGGGAATTGAACCCTGGTCCTTAGTGAGAACCGTAAATGCTTTTAACTGCTCAGTCATCGTCCCTCCAGCCCCAATGTCTCCCTGTTTCTTCATATTTATAGATTTGAGTACTTCCCCATATTGTGCCATTTCAGTAATCAATATGAATATAGTTGAAGTGATGGAATATCACTTTCAAATTAGGTTATACAAGATAATGAATGTGGCTTTTGTCTTGGGCTCCTGCCTTTCTCTTCTCTGCCTCACATCTCCTAAGATCACTTGATTCAGGGGGAAACCAGCTTCTGTGTCAGGGGTAGTCCTATAGAGCAGTCCATGGAGTGAGAAACCGAGCCTTTGGCCAACAGGCAGCAAGGACTAAGGCTAATAGCTATGTGGGTCTGCCATCTTGGAAGCAGATTCACCAGCCCTAGACAAACCTTCAAATGCCAGTTGATGCTTTGACAGCAACCTTGCAAGGCAGTCCCTGAAGAAGAACATTCCAGATGAGCTGCTCATGGGTCTCTGACTTTCAGATACTATAGGAGATGGGAAGTGTTCATTTTCTTAAAGTTGTAGGATTTGGGGGATAATTTTTTACCCAGCAGGGGGTGAATAACCACAACACCCATCCTTTTTCTCAATGGTCCCTGCTGTCTTCAGCACTCCCAGTGGATGTAGTTCAGCATGTTTGCATAGCTGAATTGACTCGTCAGCACAATTGTGTCAAGCAAAATTCCACAATAAGTCACCTAAACTCTATCAGCCAGAGTGTTCCTGCTTCCCCGATTCAACCCCATCTGATGCTGTAAGGGCTAAAGAGAGGTTTCTCCTATAGCAGAGGTTTTCAACTTGCGGTTATGAGTTTAAAGCAAATGCAATGCTTAGGATTCAGCTCTGATTTGATTCCTGTGGGGTATGGGCTGGACATCAGGATTTCTTGACGCTTCCAGGTGCTTTAATGTGCAGGTAGCATTGAGAGTCACTGATCGACACAGTATGGCTGACATGTGTCCCTGTCCCTAGAAATGGATACTCATGGTAATTGTGAAGCTGGACCTTCTGATACCTAGGAGGAGGGGCTATACAGACTCTCACTGTTGCTATTGGTTGTAGCTAAAGTGAGTTCCCAGAGTGTCAGGACAATGCAGCAATGAGGTCTGGTTCTTTAACTCTGTTATCTCTGTCATGGATGCTGTGAGCATTTACCTAGCAGCCTCTTGGTTACATTTCTCTTTTCTTATATCAAGGAACATGTCCTCTGTCTAATCAATGCCTGCCATCTCGCTCAGTGGATTAAACCTTCCTCTTTTCCTGAGATCTCAAGGGAATCCAGGCCTTCCATGGACCTCAGTTTCTCCATCTATCCAGGAAAGGGGTGTGATAGCTGGACTCCAGATGTGTGTCATGGGCTGGAGTGGGAGTTGGGAACAGGCTTTGAGATTCAGCCTGCTGCCTGTGAGTTCTCAGCTGGACTTCAGGCTCCATACCTACCAGGAGAGGAAGGAAAACTGCTGGGCTGTGGAGGGCCTAGGAACTGAGCTGGGATGGAGTCACAATAGGAGGTCTCCTGTTATTGATACCCTGGGGCCTTTGAATAGGGGTGACTTTTCAGAGATGTCCTTGACTGAGGTGAGGGGTTGGCCCTTTGCACCCCAGTCATTAAGTGAAGTCTGCCCCAGGGAGGGATATAGCTCTGATGAACCAGCTTTCCTAGGCTCAGGGCAATTCCTGGGGCAAGACTCACCAGAAAGCTGTCAGCAGCCACACCCCAGCAGTTGGAGATCAAGAGTGGCTAGGTCTTGAAGGGGGAGGGTATGTCTTAACCTGTTTATGTTGTTTTCCAAAGACACCATCATCTGCATGGCTGATATAAACAGCTGCTTCTCACAGTTCTGAAGAGTGGGAAGTGCTGGATCAAGGTGCTGATACACTAAGCATCTGGTGAGGGCTCACTTTTTAGTTCATAATGGCCATCTTCTCACGATGTCGCAACATGGCAGACCTGGCTAAGGAGGGGCTGACGAGAGGGCTCAGTGGGCAAAGGGCTTGCTGCATGAGCATGAGGACCAGAGTTTGGGTCTTTACCACCCGTGTTAAGTGCCAAGAGGGCATGGTAACCCCCCTGTAATCCCAGAAGGCCAGGGCAAGCTGGCTAGCTAGACTAGTCAAATCAGTGAGTTCCAGGTGCAAGTGATATATAGGACACACACACACACACACACACACACACACACGGGCGTGCGCTCACGTGCACATGCATACACACTCATAAACTGCAACTAAAAGAGGCAATGTAACTCTCTAGTGAGTCTCTTATAAGGGCACTAATCTATTCATGAGAACTTCACCCCCATGACCTAATCACCCCCACCCACCCCCACCACCAAAGGTCCCAATGATATCATTGTCTCAGGATTTAAACTTAACAGAAGATTTTGAGGAGTACAAATATTCATCACATAGCAGGGAGATCTGAGCAGTGCACCCCAGTGAGCGCTGCCTCCTTCCATATCCAGCTCCATGCTGGGGTTGTGTGTGAAGAAGGTGTGGATTTCTTACCGTCTTTTGTAGACATGGCATCAGACGCCCCAGGAGAGCAGCTCCAAGGTTACAGGGGACCCAGGGCCTGATTAAAGCATAACAACTTGCCCTAAAACCTCCCTCCCCATTAGCAGAGAGAGGTGTGAAGTCAACTTGCTCCAAAGCAGCAAGGCCCCAGGGAGAAATTAAAAGGTACTCTTGAAGGGAGGTGTGGCTTCCAGAAAGAAGGTCTCTCAGGTACAGCACTCAACTCCCCAGAGCATCGAAGATAACAGAGCTGCCAGGGACTGTGGTCGCCATGGTAATGGTATCTCAGATTCCAACCAAATATAAGCTGCTGGATGGCCTGTCAATCACACAGCATCTCCGTTTACAGTGCAGGTGCTGGACAGGTGGCTGGCAGTGGTGAGGAAGGAAAAGACCAAGCTTGGGCATGCACACAGTGGGCTCATGGGAACATTTATGCTTAGTGTGTGTCTTTGCATATATATGAGTTTTTATAAGGGCAGAGGCTTGGTTCTAGCTAGGATTAAAAGTCTAAATGCTATACCTCTGATCCAGACACAGCAGAACATTCAAGTTAACAGGCCAGAGTTTAGGGCCTCCCTCTTCACCCTGTTTCAAAATATTGGCAGCCACCCTTGTCTACTCACTATAAAGTCATTTCTTTGGAGAAAATTTCCTATCTCCAATAGCCTCATTTAAAATGCAAATGCAACCACGAATCAATTAATAGTAGGGACACTTCTGAGACTGCATCATTAGGTGATTTTATTGTGTGAACATCCTAGACTGTACTTATACAAACTAAGATGATAATGATAGCACTAGGACATATAACCTTATGGGACCATTGTTTTATATGCAGCTTGTTATTGGTTGGCCCATTACTATATGGAGCATGGATCTACTTGCCAGTTACCAATGGACCAAGAAAGAATGTGCAAGCCAAAGAGATGACTGAAGACAGAGAGGACAGCTGGACCTGCTGGTGGCATGGGGAGGGAACATTGCTTATGCCTTGCATATAATAGTTGTCCAGAATATTTATGTGAATTTATGAATTCATGGAATATATGAATAAATAAAGCTATGGTGGGGAAGGGCAACTGTTGTGGAATAAATTTTTTGTACACTATAAATATGTGTTGTTTCCATTGGTTTAAGGTAAGTGGCCAATAGCTAGGCAAGAAAAGGTTAAGTGGGACTTTGCAGACAGGGAGAGAGCCCTCTAGGATGAAGAAGGGCAGGGTCACCATCCAGATGGAGAGGGAACAAAACATGCAAGAGAACAGGTAAATGCCACAAGTCATGTGGCACCATGTAATTTGATAAAAATTGGTTAATTTAAGTTGTAAGAGCTAGTTAGGCTCAAGTTTAACCTATCAGCAGAGCTTCTATAATTAACAAGAAGTTTCCATGTGATTGCTTGGGAGCAGGCTGGCAGGACAGTGAGATTCTACCTACAGGAAAGTATGAGAGATAACAGTTTGCTAGATAGGGAGGGTGTCTGGAATCAGGGCAGTTCAGTTCTACATATCATGTGCATTCCTTGGGTCAGGAGTGACACTTGAGTGGCACAGTGAGGTTCTGTCCTGTGGAAATTCAGGGAGTAGTGTGGGGGTGGGTGGGTAAGGCTCTCTTTAAAGTGCCATAATAAAATTCTATAGGCTTATTGTGTTAGTTGCTTTTCTATCCCTGTGATTAAAGTATCATGAGCAAGACAAGTTATAGAGGCAGGCTTAGAGTTCCACAAGGTTAGGGTTCATGATGGCAGAGCAAAAGCATGGCAGAAGAGGCAACTCATGTCTTGAACCACAAGCAGGAAACAGAGACCAACTAGCACTAGGTGAGGCTTTTTACTCTGCAAGCTTACCCCAGTCAGTGAGTATCCTTTTCTAAGATTCCCCAGACAGTACCACCAACTGGGGACCAAGGATGCAAATGTCCAATACTGCGGGGGGCATCTCATTCAAATCACAACACTTATATAGAAGAGAAAATTTTTTTTTTTTTTTTTTTGTCTTACAGTTCCAGAGCCAGCATTCGAACAGCAAGGTGTCTGGGTCAGCACCCTAGTTCACAGACAGCCTTTTCCTCGTGTCCATATGTAACAAGGGACAAGGGAGCTCTCTAGGGTTCTTTTGTTAAAGGTACTGATGCTGCTCAGGAAGGTTCCACCACAAGTGACCTAAATGACTCCCCAAAGCTCCCACCTTGCAGAATTGTCACCATGGAGCATCAACACGTGAATTTGGCGGATACACAGGCTGTAGAAGACTTCTTTTGTGGGTCTCCTGGGTACTGGACTATTATTATTTATTTATTTATTTATATTTCATAACAAGGTTTCTCTGTGTAGACCTGGTTGTTGTGGAACTCATTCTGTAGACCAGGCTAGCCTCAAACTCAGAGATCACCCTGCCTCTGCCTTCCCAGTTCTGTGATTAAAGGTGTGCGCCACCACCATCTATTTCGTAGCAAGACAGCCGGCCTTAGTACTGCTGAGGACCCCCCACCTGCCCACATCAGCCTTCCTAGGCTCGGGTCTCTTAGAACTATGCCTCTGAGGGTTAAGCACTATGTTCCATCAGCTTCTGTTTGTTGTCACTGAAGCCTACTCCTGGGACAAGTGGCTCCTTCCTGCCTCCCTTGGTAGAATGAGAAAACCCTTGGGAGGCAGGTTGCAGGTGTATGCTCTGCAATGATCAATGTAGCCAACGTCAAAGGGATTAGGACAGGATACTGGCCGGATCTGTTCTTCCTGTATTGCCCTTCCAGCAGTGTGACCAGAGCAGCTGGTCCTCTTGGCTGCTGCCCAAGAGCTCAAGGGATCTGGAAGTGGGTCAGGGCTGGAGGGTTACTGTGTTTTTTGAATAGAACCCATCAGCTAGTTCCAGCCAGCCCCTGGCCAAAGAATGGGACAAATCCACCCACGGGGAGCAGGACCCATCTCCCCTGTCATTGGGTCAAGTAGCCTGTCAAAGCAGGCAGTAATTTAATAACAGACAAGCATTTCGGAGCTTTCAGCTCCCACCCCCAGCCTGCTTTCTGTCTGTTCTTGATTCCTTGGCTGGGATCTGACATCCTTTCCGGAAGCTGACAAGCACTCTAGTGGCTTCCTTTGCTTCCGGTTCCAGCCCTCATCTCCCCAGGTTTGTTTTTCTAGGTGACTTCATTGCCTGTTGCCGAAAAGGACACCTGTTCCAAATTTATTTATTTGCTCGGTTAGTTATTGAGAGAGGGGTCACTAAACAGCTGAGGCTAACCTTGAACTCAATGAGTACCCCAGGCTAACTTTGAAGTCATGATCCCCTGTCTCAAGGGAGTACTGGAGTTGCTTGTGTGCTGCGTGAGACCCTGCCTTGCTCAGGACTTAGAGGAGTCAGATCCTGTCACAGGCTCTAGTCTCCCGAATGGATGAAAAGCAGAGAGGGCTAAACCAGGGGGTCTGGATAGCTTCTCTGGGCTTCCTCTCAAACTGTCAGTTTTTGCATCCTACCTGGGATTCCACTCATATCCAGACTCCTGGGAGTGTTAAAGACTAGTCCACAGCTGCCAGAGGGCTTTCTGTAAATCCATGGCTGGAAGCCCTTCAAGCCCACAAGTCACCGGGAAGCCTGGAAGTGTGTGGAGGACACTTCAAGGCTCAGGTTAAATTGTACAAGTCACAACTGGGAGAGTTTGTTGTGCTTTTCAGGGTATTCCTCTGTGTAGCCCTGCTGGGATTAGAACTCACTACATAGACCAGGCTGGCCTTGAACTCACAGAGATCTGCCTGCATCTGCTCCCCAAGTGCTGGGATTAAAGGCATGGGCCACCATGCCTGGCTGTCCACCTCCTTTTCAGAGAGGGTCTCAAACAGTGGCACAGGCTAACCTCAAACTTGCAGTAAACATGGGGCTTCAATTTCCTGAGTGCAGGGATTACAGGCACAGTGGCTTTTCATTTGCCAAGGCCAGAGATTCAAGTCCTGGGGCCATACTAGATAAAGTCCCTTTGTTGAACTGTCCTGCCTGCAGGGCCAGGAGCTAGCCTGAAGTGTAGCCTCCTGGAGGGCCGTTAGCTGACATACTGCTCTTCAAAACAAGGAGAGGGGGGCATCCATGATGTCCATCAAGGCCAGCTAGGAATTTCCAGCCCTTTCACAATCTTCGGGCACTGGAGGTTTGTCACCTAACTGGGGTCATGTTTGGCTTGTGTTCTACAATTCAAACATGTGTGACATTTGAATGTCTTTCTCAGGAGGTTAGCAAGGGTGAGCCTGTCAGTGGCACCCTCTTCGTGTACAGTATGGACCTGTGTGGGTCCTGCCTCTGACCCCTAGAAAGAAGCAAGCCATTCAGAGGGCAGCCAGCCTTTGCCTTTGCAGACCATAAAATCAAAGCCCCCCCCACCTCACCTTTTCACAAAGGTCTGACCAGTATAGTATTAAAAACGTCATGTAACCAGGGACTGGAAGGCTCCCAGGGACTCACAAATGCTGTTTTGTAACCTCCTCTCTCTTTACCAATGGGGATCAGACCAGAGCTCAAGACTTATGGAAACAGGAAATGCAGAGCCTTTAGGAAGAGGGTGTTTATGATTCTTTTGTGTAACTCCCCTTCCCCCATCTCACCCCACCTCATCTTCCCTTTCCTGGTGCACAGCAACAAATCTCTGACTTTTTGGAGGGGGGTGTGGGCAGGGAGGGTTGTCATTATTAAACAGCCTTCCCAGTGCTGTCACAAACATCCTGTCATTTCCCTTCCCGTGCACATTGTGAGATCTGTGCAGCCTGCCTGATGATTTTCATTGTATACATGAAGATTGTCTACAGAGGCTCAGAGAGCCCAAAACACTTAGCCCCAGAGTAGGCATGTGTTTCCCTTATCTGTGGCTTCAACAGAAGTTTATTTTTTTTCCGACCGGAGGCTGATGGCCAATACCTCTGCTCCACAAAGTCCTAGGGATCAGGAATCCATCCATTGTTCCATTATCCCTAGGATGCAATCACTGTCTTCCTAATTTAAGATGGCAGCTAGGACTCCAGCCATGCCACGGATGGTCCCAGTAACAGAATGGAAGAATGAATTGAGGAATATAAAAAGGGAAAATGGGGTGAGAGAGATATTTCAGTGCGTAAGGGAGTGTGCTATACAAATATGAGGACCTGCCTTACTTAATCAGGGTTTCTAGTGTGATAAAACTCGGTCTTTTCATCTTCCATTTCCAGGTAATAATCCATTACTGAGGGGAAGTCAGGACAGGAACTCAAACAGGGCAGGAACTTGGAGGCAGGAGCTGATGCAGAGGCCATAGAGAGGTGCTGTTTGCTTACTGGCTTTGCCTCTCATCGTTTGCTCAGCCTGCTTTCTTATTGAATCCAGAACCACCTACACTGGCCACTAAGAAAAAAAAAATGTCCTACAGGCTTGCCTACAGCCAGTTCTTATAGAGGCCTATTCTCAACTGAGGTTCTCTCCTTTCAGATGAGGCTAGCTTATTTCAAGTTGACATAAAAGTAGCCAGTCCAAAACCCAAGTTCAAATTCCCAGCACTCACATTAAAAAGGGCAGACATGGCTTTATGTACCTGTAAGTCCAACAATGAGAGGTGGAGGCAGGCCGATCCCAGGAGCTTGCTGGCCAGCCAGCCTAGTCAAAATAGTAGACTTCAGTTCACTGAGAGACCCTGTCTGCAGGGGAAAAGACAGAAAAATAATAATAATAAAAAAAAGATAGACGAAGACACCAGGTATTTTCTTCTGGTTCCGAATTAGCACAAAGGGGCTCTTCAGATTCCTGAATTCTCTCTTTCTCAAGCATTACACAAACCAGCACAGCTGCAATTGTCTAAGACCTTCTGTGAGTAGCAAAGCAACTTTGCATGGCTCCTCCCAGTGTTCTCATCCTGTCCTTTCGGACCCCTGAGAAGAAAGCATCAGCTCTTCCCAGCTTTGGGAACAGTCTTTCGATGTTTGAAGAGAGCCTGTATGACCCCGAGCTGTATGACCTTTCAGAAATTACTACCATACCCGACCTCCACTTATGTATAAAGCGAGACAATACAACACTTCCCAAAAGTGCTGTGAAGATTGGGTCCTACAACAATTCACTGGCACAGAGAGAGGCCCACTGAACGAAGGAGAATGGAACTGAGCCCTGGTGCTGGCTTTGGTTTTCCATGGGAGTTAGAAGTCTACCCAAGCTTCCTCCAGGGCCAGAGGCTGCCTCCTTTTTGCCCCCATCATACCAGTCACTGATGAAAACAGACAAGGTCTAGATCAGAGAGGATCCCTAAGGGAGAAAAGCTCTGGTGCTGACCATTATAACTTGGACCACCCAGGCCGGCAGTTCAGTATGGATAGAAGGCAGTGTGGTGGCTATGAAACATTAATCCATCTAGTGGGTAGGGCTAATGAGGTTTCCAGGCTGCCTGACTCTCAGGTCCTGTGATGCAGTTTGGAGGCTGGGGTCTGGGCGTGGGGCTGCAGATAAAGTGGTACTGAAGGCAGTACCCAGAGCTTGCCCCTGGCCAAGAAATGGCCCCTGTGAGAATCCATCTTCCCTGGAGAGGGATCTCAGGGACAGTTCTTTCAAGTTTCCTAATCTACAGGCAAAAGACTCCCTGTGCCCAGTGCCTCACAAGGAATGCTGCAAGGCTCCTGTCAGGCCTCCAGGAGGCTCCCCTGGCCTGCCTGCCAACTGACACCAGCTGATCAGAAGAAGAGGGGGCCCTGATGATCTGATGCGCTGTGCCAAGGCTTGCAAAGGGTTGTTGGCTCTTGAGTTTGAATCTTGGCACTAGGTGGGGAGTGAATGGTTTAGTCCACTCTGTCGATACCAGACCTCAGCAACAATGGCAGCTGATGGGCGGGCTGGGGATGGAGGGCTAGAAATGGAGGGCTGGGGATAGTGGGCATGATGACTGGGCAGCTTCAGTGTGGCTGTGCTGCGTCCACTAATGCCTTTTCCTCCTACAGCATTTTCCACTTGTCCAGACATAAATTGAAGAGCAGATGTATTTGGAGATAGGGCCCTGAAAAAGCTAATCAAGTGAAAATTGGATTGTTATTAGGGGTTGAAATCTACAATGGCTGGCATCCTCATGAGAACAGGAGATTAGACTGGCAAGATGACTCAGTGGGAAAATGCCATTACTGCCAAGACTGAAGACCTGAGTTCGAGCCCCAAGACCCACATGATGGAGAGAACTGATTCCCACAAGTTGTCCTCTGACACCCCTTCGACAAAAGTCCTCTGGTACATTTGGTACCCCTCACCAGGAATGAATGTGATAGATTTTTTTTTCTTAGCGACTAGGAGATAGGATTGCCATGTGCAAGCCAAGGAGGGAGGCCTTGGGAGAAATTCACAACCATATTGGCCTTGATATAATAAATGCCTTTTGCTGCAGTAACTCAGCCTATAGTTCTTCGAAAAGGCTGCTAGAGCAGAACAAGGCAGGATTTTCCAGCCCTGTCCTGTGAAGATAAAGGAGGACAAAGAGAAGGATGCTTGTGCATTGGGACACTAGCATCCCCCATCCACCTCCTCACATTGTGTAATCTGCCACATGTACTGTCTCCATCATCATCAGGATACTTAATTCCAACAGCTCAAAGGAGGCAATTGTGGCTAAGAGGAGAGTCTGAAGACTCTAGGGTACTCTTTAGATGCATTTATATATTTATGTGTGTCACATGTGTACAGGTGTCCTCAGAGGCCAAAAGAGGAGCTGGACTCACAGACAGTTGTAAAATAGCCTAGATAGGTGCTGGGAACTAAAGTATGCTCCTTTGGAAGGAAGCAAGCCTTCTTGACCACTGAGGCATCTTCCTAGGTCCCCATGGGATTGTTTAAGGAAAACAACACAGCAGAGAAGTGGTGTTGCATGCCTTTAATCCCAGCACTCAAGCGGTAGAGTCATGCAAAACTCTGAGTTCAAGACCAGCTTGGCCTACAGAGCAAGTTCCAGGACAACCAGGGCTACACAGAGAAATACTGTTTTGAAAACAAGCAAAAACAAAACAAAATAATACAAAACCAGAGCCAAAGAAACAAAACAAAACAATAAAACAAAAACAAACAAACAAACAAAACCCATACAATCACAAATATCAAAGACAATGTGGGGCTGGAGGGATGGGTTAGCAGATAAGGAAGGGCATTTGCCATCTGATGGCTTGAGTTCCATTCAGGTACTCCATATGATGAAAGAAGAGAGCCCATTGCTGCAAGCTAATAGTTTAAATCTTTTATTTTAAAAAAGTTAAATTAAATTTATTTTTAAAAAGTTATGTATATGAGTGTATGTGCAGGTGCTTGTGGGAACTAGAGGGTGTCTGGAGCGGCAGTTTGTTACAGGTGAGTCATATGATGTAGATGCCAGGAATGAAACTCAAGTTCTCTGAAAGGACACCAATTGCTCTTAGCCATCAAGTCATCTCTCCAACCACAGCAAGGAATGCCTTAAGATACCTTGTGGGAGAGATATCTTTCAGACATGGCCAAGTCCCAACTGCTTCCTGTTGGTAGGGGGCACTGTTATGGGGATCCTAAGAAGACGTAGATATCCTGGCTGTAGTCTGCATGGCTGCCTTGTTCAAGCTGTTTTGAATGTTGGATCACCAGTGATTCTGTTTCAGGGGTTCTGGCTTGATCAAACCACATTAGTCTGGAAGGAATCCATAGCTTTTTATTTTCTGTGGAAACAAAAATAGAAATCCTTTTCCCCAGTAACTTGTCCTTAGACTTAAATTTTGGAGGCAAAGCATTTTTAAAATATATAAATTGAATTAATCCAGCAGCATTTCTTTTATCAGTTATTTCCTCAGCAGACAAACAATTTAAAAACAACAGAATAGCATATAGCATCCATAATTTTTCTGTGCTTTTCATCTTTACATGGCTTTTTTTATTACTCTGCTTCTGTTACTTCTATTTTTTCATTTTTTTTTTTTAGACAGGGTTTCTCTGTGTAACTTTTATCTGTCCTGGAATTCACTCTGCATACCAGATTTACATTGTAATCATAGAGATCTGCTTGCCTCTGTCTCCCGAGTGCTGGGATTAAAGGCGTGTGCCACCACACCCAGCTCCTTGGTGTCTTTTAAAAACCATTTTATTTCTTTTCTCTCCCAAGCCTACATAAAGGTTTACACACTGTAAACCTTTAGAAGTTTTCTTAATGTGAATCGTTCTTTATTGTAAATCTTTATCTTTTTTCTGGCCTCGAGTCTTTTATCTGGTAAACAACAACATTGCTAAAATGAAAGTCATAGTTGTTTCTGCCGTGGTTTATCAAAGATGGCGGCGGGTAACTTTACACCAGCAGTGAGAGCTGTGCTCACCGCCTTGGTCTATGCTGCACCTAGCAGCATGCTGCCGGCATGGAGATGTGGTCACTGCCATTGCCAGCTCTCATACACACCAATAAATTGTTAGCAGTGCTTCTTAAAAGCCTTGCGGTTTTTTGCCTCTTATGCCGAGTCAGGAAATCTCCTTTAAAGGAGCCCCACATATATCTGCTTGTCTCCCGCAAAACAGAGTCCAACTGAGAAAAATACTCCTACCAAGAAACCTTGCTTGTCTCTGTTCTTTTGTTTCTAAAACCCTTTTTTAAATTTTTGTTAAATTTTAAGAGGAAGTTCTTATTAGCCACGTGGGCACCAAATGTAAGGCGTAAGATTTTCCCTCCCACTGCTGCGCCAGCCCCAAATAACACACAGAGACTCTGTATTTGATATAATGCTGTTGGCCAGTTACTTGTTTCTTTTCGGCTAGCTCTGTCTTAATTATTAACACATTTCTGTTAATCTGTATTTCCACGTGGTCTTACCGGAGAGCCTGCTGGTGTCCTGCTCTCTCCAGACTCTCCATCTTGACTCCTCCCCACTACTTCCTCTTTCCTCCTTGTCTCCTAGTCCCACCCATCTTGTTTCCTATTGGCCAACAGTGCTTTATTCATTAACCAGTATGAGGAACATATTTAAAGAATGACATCTCCCATCGAGCATGCGCTTTGCCAAGAAACACAACAAGAAAGGCTTGAAGAAGATGCAGGCAAACAACGCAAAGGCAATGAGTCCATGTGCAGAGGCCATCAAGTCCCTTTGTGAAGCCCAAGGTGGTAAAACCCAAGATGCCAAAGGGTCCCGGCTGCAAACTCAGCCGCCTTGCTTTCATCGCTTACCCCAAGCTTGGGAAGAAGATTAGAAACTACATGGCCAAAGGTTGTAGGCTCTGCCAACCAAAACCCAAGGTTCAAACCAAGGCAGAGGCCTCAGCTCCATCTAAGGCCTAGGCTGCAGCTCCAGCTAAGGCTCCCAAAGGCGCTAAGGCCCCATAGAAAAGGTTTCTGCACTGTGAAGACAGATGGACTGGTGTGACAAATCTACACACTCTCTGCAGATGATCTGTGCCTTATGCTGATTTTACAAATAAACGAGGCAAGATCTATTAAAAATAAATAAATAAATAAATAAATAAATAAATAAATAAATAAATAAAAGATACCTTGTGGCTGGGTGTTGGTGGCACACACCTTTAGTCCCAGCCCTGTGGAGGCAGAGGCAGGTGAATCTCTATATATTGGGGGCCAGCCTGGTCTACAGAGTGAGTTCCAGGACAGCCTCCAAAGCCACAGAGAAACCCTGTCTCGAAAAACAAACAAACAAACAAACAAACAAAGATACCTTGTGGATGTGGACATTTAGGTGAGAATAGAAACAATCAAGAAGTTGAAAAGGTCACAAAGATCCCCAAACCTCACAAAATCCAGAAAAAATAAACCTCTATCTATGGTAGTCTGTTAGTTAGCTGTCTGGGAGATGTTTGTAATTCTTTTTTCCTACTTTTTTTTTTTTTAAAAAAACTTTATTTTATGTGCATTGATGTTTTGTCTGCATGTCTGAGGATGTCAGATTCCTTGGAATTAGAATTACAGACAGTTGTGAGCTGCCATGTGGGTGCTGGGAATTGAACTCAGGTCCTCTGGAAGAGCAGTCAGTGTTTTTAACCACTGAGCCATCTCTCCAGTCCCTTTTTTTCTACTTCTTGATAAGTAGAAAAGTTTTGGTTCTCTTTTGCTATGATGACAAGTGTTTTATTATTTTGATTATGTGCATGTATCTGTGTGTGTGAGAACAGGTGTCTCCCCAGACCAGACCTCTGGAGATGAACTGCAGGTGGTTGTGAGCCACCATGTGGGTGCCAGGAATGGAACCCAGGTCCTCTGGAAGAGCAGTATGTGCTCTTAACCACAGAGCCATCTCTCCAGCCCTCTATGATGACCACTTTAAAAAGGGTTTTCTATAGAGACATTGAAAAGGTCATCCCATTTTTCCCTTAGTGCACTTCACCTCCTTTTGTGAAAAGTATTGATTGTGATGTAAAGTTGATAGCTGGCACCGGTAACCAGTTTCCAATGTGAGGTCACAAGAGAGTGAAATTTTGAAGTGTTTGTCAAGCTTCTTCTAACTTAATCTTCTGGGAAAGTCTTGGGATATTTCTTCCTTTCTGTCCTATTTGGGTTTCCAAATAACTAGTTGTTATAAAAATGTAGGAAGAATTATCATGATTTAGTAATAAAATACACTTTATGTATCACCAAGTCAATGAGCCTGCATGGTTTTGCTACTGAGGCACTTGCTTTTCCAGGCCATTTTGCTGCATCGGTAGCAAGTTTGTGTATCAGTTCTCTCTGGATCCAGACTCCCATCCATTAGGGAATGCAGTGTCATATAAGCAGGGATGCAATCTGAAACCCTGGGATACACTACACTTAACCACTTTCCCAATAGACTGCAATTTGCTGGTGATGCTGTTCTAGCTTGTGCCTACAAACATACACATTCCCATAAATCCTAGTTTGTACAGGCCCTGTCAGAGAGGAAATCAAAATATATAGGGCACTGTTAATTGCAGACTAGAATCCTGACAGAAGCAAATTTCCATTTTGACGAGGTTTGTCGTTTGTGATCTTCCTCATCTGATGACGGGAAGATTTTCCGCAGGCCAACTTCCAACCCTGTGCATTTGCAGCTTGGGTTCTCTCACTCCTGATGTTGTCTCTGGGACTGGCCATCAGAGAACTCACTGCAAGACTAGATTTTCTACAGCCAGCACAAGCAGATCTCCCATCCCACACACTCTCCTTACACGGGGGCACTGACATTCCTCTCATTGAGAAATGGGACTTTGTCTTCTTCCCTCTTAACTGAGAGGATCTACGAGATAGCAGGTGACACCACATGACCTCCAAGGTAGGTCATATAAGGCCCTGTAGCTTACACTCTATCCTTTGAGGACATTTGTCCTAGGAACTCTCCCACCAGGCTGCAAAAAAAGCCCCGCCACACAAAGAGGCCATAGCCAGTCAACTGAGGGCCTAGCTAATAGCTCCATCAACTGCCGGGTGTGTGTGTGTGTGTGTGTGTGTGTGTGTGTGTGTGTGTGTGAGAGAGAGAGAGAGAGAGAGAGAGAGAGACCCTCAGATGATTCCTCTCTCCCCTAACCATAACCAGTTTATGGTGTGCTGGACACCAAACCAGGGTTTCATTTTTCTTCTTTCTTTTGGTTGTTCAAGACAGGGCTTCATTGTGTAGCTTTGGCTACACTGAAGCTCATCCAGCAGACCAGGCTGGCCTTGAACTCAAGAGATCCACCTGCCTCTACCTAAATTGAGACTTGCGTGGATACCAAGAGGTGTAAAATACATTCCTTAGCCGCAGGAGTGTGGTTTTCTCCTGAGAGCCAAGAAACGATTTCTAGATGGACAAAGTAACATGGAATCCTGAGATGGTTGACACCATGAGAGGCAGGAGCTTGAGGCTCTGGGTGGCAGGTGAACAGGTCTTGAGGCAGAGTCTAAGAAGTGGCTGGCTTCCCATTCATTTGAAATGAGTTCAGCCTCAACACTTTATCCAACAAGGATGTATTTCCTATGTGCATGTACTTCTGCAGCCTCTTTGGGTAGGTTCATGAATAATTAAGCAACATTTACTGAGTGCCGTTAGTGTATACTGCCCTGAGCTAGTTACTGATCTGGTTTTTGAAGAGCTTTGAGTCCTGCTGAGAAGAAAAGTCAGTAATAATAATATTCACAAGCACTCCATTTCTTACAGAACCAGTCACTCTCTGCCACGCCCCCTCCCCTATGTGAGGATTAGCAACTTGGCATAATCTAGAATCACCTGGTAAGGGAATTAGCTGGTTTACCTGTATATCAATTGAGTTAAAAGACCTGCCCACTGTGGGTGGCATTATTCCCTGTGTAAGAGTGGAGAAAGTGCCAGATGGGTGTCACACGCCTTATTCCTAGCACTCATGAGGAAGAGACAAGTGGATCTCTGTGAGTTTGAGGCCAGTCTGGTCTACTGAGTAAGTTCCAGGACAGCTAAGGCTGTTATATAGAGAAACCCTGTCTCGAAAACACACACACACACACACACACACACACACACACACACACACACACACACACAGAGAGAGCAAACAAAACAGAACAAAGAGTGGATAAAGCAGTCTGAGCACAAGTATGGAGGTACTTTTGTCAAGCTCTTGCCGTTGTGCTTTCCCTGCTATGATAGCCTGTAACCTGGAACTGTGACCTACAGTAAACCCTTTCTCTCTTAAGTGATTTGTTTATGTGTGTGTGTGTGTGTGTGATTATGTGTGACTGCTCACATAGGTCAGAAGAGATGTTGGATCCTTTGAATATAGACCCTTTTGAACTGCCTCATATGAGAGCTGAATTTGGGTCCTCTGTGATAGCATCAAGCACTCTTCACACTGAGCCATCTTTCCGGCTCCTCCTCTGAGTCTTTTTTGTCAGGGTATTTTATCCCTACAGCAGGGAAATTAGGACACTTCTGCACATATTGTCCAATAGCATCACCAAAGTAGGAAGGTTTGTGGGGGTCAGTGCCCAACATGGACCCTTACAGGGTGTTGCTTCCTGATATTTCCACCCTTATGGATTTCTCTCCCATACCGAACAGAGCTGAGGTGAGTGACCAATAGAATACTGAAGAAGTAATTGGATTTCTGAGGTTAGCTCAGAATAAAAGGCATGGTGGCTTCTTTCTTGTTCTCTTCCTCTAGAAGACACAAGCTGCCATATTAAGATACTCTAGTGTTGTGAGGTAATCCCACCAGAGAATATACACTTTAA